>NC_079372.1:11547500-11787500 GCF_021018895.1 Seriola aureovittata | reverse complement strand
TCAATACAGATGCAACCAGAGTTCACAGTTTACTGTGAATGCTCATACAGAAAACATTAACGTCATGATATAAATGATCGCAATGACAATTCAGCATTTCAAAGCTGTGCAAGCATGAGAGTCAGAGTTTAAGATTTAAGTCAGTGGCTACTTGATTTTGACTTTCTTCCTCTTTCCACGCAAGATAATATTGAAGGACTCACAGCTGATGAATCAAGGTTTGCTGGGCCTCTTCTCTGTTCCTAAAAGTTGCCTTATATCACCCTGAAACTCATCACACCTCTGTTAAAGCTGCTAATTTAGCCAAACTTTGGCTTAAAAACAATTATTGTGTTTGATCAATGTTATCTAATTTACCAAATCTTTCACTGTATCACAGTTTCTCAGTAGTCGGGGCCATGATCTGAACAAATAACAACTGCAGAGAAACCAGTTTCCTTCTGGGATCAACAACCCGTCACTGGTGATCTACATCGACCTGTCCTCTGCTGCCAGTGGTCCTCAAGCTGAGCTCCACATATACAGTACGTTTACTGCACATTCGCCGAGCCACTGTGCTGTGTTGTTAAGTGTGTGTTGTTCCTGTTAATCCGAGCGCAGCCACGTGCTTGGCAGAAACAGAGTATGACGGACTGGACACTTTCTCAGAGAGTGTGTCAGTGATCACTGTAAAGTTGCACACAGCCAATAAACAGCACTAATGCCATACACATGGTGAATCCACACACATGTACTCATCTGTCACCTTCAGCTGAACCAGGAAGAAAACTGGTAGACTAACTGTAAATATTGTTGAGTGCGTGAGAGAGAGAAACAACTTTTTTTCTTTTGGTAACAAAGTCCATTCCGATCCGGATTTGTAAGACACTAATCAGTCAGTGTGTGATGTTTGTCAAGCAGAGGATCTGAGGTAGTAAACTCTAAACTAGTTCCTCATCTGAAACAGACTCATGAAATCAAACCCAAACCGAACATTAATGTATGTTTAAAATTAAAAAAGACCTGACCTCCAAAAAAGGAGCCTGCAATCAGAGCTGATAGCCATTCAGGAATTAGACTGAGACAAGACATAATACCTGCAGCAACAGAACGGGGTCATATCCGGACCCTATCACAATGAATACAAGTGGGCAATCATTTTATCTTTCATTGCTACTATTGTGAGGTAAAATGTTGCAATACAGTGATCAGTTAAGGAGGCACCTTACCAGATGTTGTGTTGCAAACAAAGTCATGTTCAAATTCCCTGCGTTGGCAAAGCACAGCCTAGTTTGGACTATCTAGGCTCCCAGGTCAGATTTTGGTTAGTATAAACTGAAAGGAGCTCACAAAAAATAAACAAACATATAAAGCCAACGCTGGTGAAGACGCATCCTTTTACATGAGATAGTTGTTGACCGGGCAACCGACCCTATGCATATTAAATTGAGTTTTCTTTGAATATACCAACAACACAGCCTAGAACGCGACAGGTGAGTGTTGGACACACCCTTTGAAAAAACATTCACACCCAGCCAAAAGGATCTGTGCCTTTAAGAAACATCTTGAGGCGACTCATGGATAGCCAAATGAAATTCAAGCAGATCCACAAGTTTGTTCTTTGTGAGCTTAATTCTTTTCCCTCTCTTCACCCCCTTCTCTTCTTCTTTCTATAACAGGATTTTTCTCTCTATGCGTCTGTCTTCTGTAAAGACTGTGAATAAGGGAAATTGTGTGCACTAGCCAGCATACACAACAGCACAGTGAAGAATGCATAAAAGTACACTGTGTGTGTGTGTGTGTGTGTGTGTGTGTGTGTTCGTTCTTTGGGTGACTCTGCTTTAGTTTTGCTTCGCCCAGTCCCCCTCCAACAAATCCAGCACTCACACTGGAGCAAAATAGGAGCCGAGCCACATCTTGGCACCTTGCCTCCCCTTAAACAAATCAGACCACAGAGGCTAATAAAAAACTCTGAGTCCAAAGCTTGCCTCCACAGACGAGGGGGTACCAAAGAGGGGAGCCATTCTCAGCTACCCTGCGCCGTCTAAAATGAACTTGTGCAAGACAGAGCGTTGCTTTTCACTCGGAACAATAAATGCCAGTCTCTCCACTGTCTCCATCATCCACACCCCTCTTTTCTTTGCTGTTAAATAGTGCTTTGATGTTATATTGTTCTTAACTAACCGGGCTAAAAAAAAACCACTCATTGAAAACAAATTGCTTCTTAGTTCAGTGACAAAGTGAGAGTGAACTTTCCATCTTTAGACCAATTACCACTATCATAGCACACAGCCTGCTGCTTCAAACTTCACACTTCAGACAGGGATAAGAGGGGGTGGAGGATGAAGAAAAGCAGAGGGAAAGCATCTGGCTCAGGGCAGAAATAGGCCAGGCAGGTCTAAAACTAAAACTCATCCAGCCATCCAGGGTGTGTCTGCTGTAGGCTGCCATCAAACATGCATTTACATATTCAAAAAAGGAAACAGGCGTTTGCATGAGTCATCCTTTCCAAGAAGGTAGAGGAAACCAAACTCACAGCGCACAGCACCACGCTTACACTACACAACAATGAATCTGCAGGAGCTAACTAAACTCACAGAGAGGACACACTGATGAAAAGAAGTGACCATAAAAAGAAATGGAAGAAAAATTATTGTATCAGGTTTTTGCAATAACAGCTCGAGGCCACTTTAAAATGACTTTACGGTGCAACATCTGCTTTGAGTACAGGCTGACACTCAATGTAATAAAACAGGCAATTTTCTTCTCTTAGAATTCACTAAGTATAAATACTAGAAGACCACACTTGAAGATCAAAAAATGGGGGGATCGCTTTGCACAGACACTGCGAGTCCTCGACATTGCTTTATTCCTGTTCATATTCTTAATTCTACAGATGAACTTAGTTGTCTGCAGCTGAAAAGTGTCAGCTGAGACACTTGACTTGGGGTTATCTGTGGTACACAGTGGGCTACATAGATAATATAGATATATAGAGCCATGTTACAATTTACACATGCTCACTGTGACTCATGACATTTACTTGAAGCACTGGAGTGCATAACTCCACAACTATTGGACAGACTGCGATGGAAGTCTGTACAGACATTGGTGTGACATTTGCTACATTCGCCCACCCACCTTGCTTCGTAGTGGCATTGGGACAGATCGTGATGTGTTAATGCTGACATGTATACAGATGTCTGAGAAGCGCTGAAACCATTCAGTGACCCATTGTACCCTGCAGAGACGCATTTGCATTTGGTACGTTTCTCCACCCATTAAGTCAGAGTTTTCCTTCATTTGTCGGTACATGATGTACTGTACCTAAATACAGTTTTTTTTTTTTTCTTGGTCAAAATTTCCCGACCCTGCATTAAAAGTGCAACCCGTGCTTCCACCAAATTGCTCTCAGTGTTAATGTTGACACTGTGTTTGTGTGTGCAGTAAATTAGTGTGCCAGAGTCAGGTTTGGGGGGTCGTACAACAGATGAGAGTCTCTTTGTTACTTCCATGAACAGTCTCGGAGAACGTGAGCTGCGCGGTATCATGGTAAATGAGGGATGACAAAGATCATTAAAAAAGCTTTGCTGAGCTGTAATCTTGTGTTTCAGTCAAACCCTGACCAGCATGTCAACAACAGCTCCTGCTACTTTATTTGAACCCGGCCACGTGGTGGACATGTGTGCAGAAAGGGAAGGGGGAGGGGGGGTTGGACCGTATGAAGGAATGGACAGATTCTTGTGTGTTAAGTGATGACAGTAATGTTACAGAGCCAACAAACATCTCTGATAAGATAAGGACAGTAAACCACACGTGTCCTCATTTCTCACCTTCAGCTGAACCGGGAAGAAAACTGACACACGCGGACTAACTTTGTGAATGTTGTGAAGAAATCTCAGGGTCAGAACATGTGTTCAAGTGTGATGTGGATCAACCTAACAGTCGAACATGTCTGCATAGTCATGCAGAAAACTAGGTTAAATAAAACGCCTCATTGGAAACCATCAATTATGCAGGAGCTATGCAGTATCGTAACATAGAGGGCCGTTTTCTGTGAGGTAATTAACAATGAGCCGAGAGACAAGACTGTCATATCTCAGAGTGAGTAAACAGTTAAAACATTCTTGTCATTACAGAGAGAATAATTTACCTAGTTACAGGCTTCATGGGGTAGAGAGGAGAAAAATGCAGTGAGAAGGCAGAAAAACAGTTGTCAACTGCTTTTAGTTACTGGTGAAATGAATCAAAAATGGAGAGGGGGCTGGGGGGACCTTTCTGTACATGCATTTAGCACAGGCACATTGAGGCCATGGGCTGTGGAGGTGGATAGTTTTCCGGACTGTTCAGGCCTAATTAGTGGAACAGGTCAATCAATAAAGCAACCCCCTCCATCTCTAACCACGCCTCTGACGGTTATTCTGCTGCCACTGCAACAAACAGGTTTTTACCCCTTTTCACAGCAGAAACAATATGCAAGACAAATACAACACAGTTCCAACAGCACCACACTTCAACCTCCAAACTGATCACACACATGAATCAACACCTCTCTAAAACAGTTTCAACTAAAACCGAACATAGTTTCATGAAGTTAGGATTTATTGCAGGGGTGTTGTATTAGACTGCATTAGTTTTATATACAGTAGGTGAACCTGATAAACTGGCAACCAAGAGTAGCTGCTCTGTAATTTAGCATGCAAATACAAAAAAAAAACATGGAACCAGGAGGCAACATGAGAGAGAGACCTCTCCTCCCCCTCACTCAAAATATAAAAATTAATGACAGATGATTAATGGCCTAATTTTAACTCCCCCTCCATTCAGAAGTGAGGTTGCTTTATTTGAACTTCACTTTGCAGTAATGATGTACAGTATGTGCACAGTTTGATTTCCTGTTTATCTGCTGAAGTTAGAAACTTTCCCTGTGCTCACCTTAAAGACGTGTACATACGATGATTTTCTCATATCATAGTTACTCTAGAAGCGAATTGTGGTCCAATATTCAACTAAAGTATGATGTCAACACTTAATCTCCAGTGTACATAAACTGAAAATAACTGAAAATTGACTTTTTAGTGAAGTAGTAGATATATTGTGTCCTGTGGTTAAACTTATCTTTTTTTTTGGGCCATTTGACAAATTGTGCACTATTTGCATTGTTTTTGTGATTGCAGAATATTTATTCATATTTATTTAAAGCCCTTTAAAATTGCATTTTAGATTATATTAAATTATTATAATATATTCAATATTATACTATTATATATTAAAGGATCTAACACCAATAAAATATCTTATTTAATTATTATGTCTTTGTGTGCCTGAGGGTTCAGCTTTTACAAAAAGTGTTAACACCACGAGTGGAGGGTTTTTGCTGCAGTGCATTATGGGCTACTGAGGCAGCTGCTGGTGAAGATAGGCATCTCTCCCTCTGCTACTATGAGATACTTCCTGTATGACTGAGACAGCAAACAATATTTAAACAATCCAGATATTTTAGCTTGTAAAGCTCCAACACACTGAACTGGAGATATCTCATTATGTTGTCTCGCTGTTTTAGTTGAAAAGGTTTTAAAGAGCATGTTAAATTAACTTTAAAAGCCACACACTCATACAGCTGCACAGCACTTCAGGCAAATGATTTCACACACTATCAAACTCATAGTGATATCAACAGCTATGATTTGCTTCCCAGCACACAGTTGTCTAAGGCTGAAACGATTATTCAATTAATCAATCTGCACTGCAGGAAGTAGTTAGATCCAGAGAGCTGCAGTACTGCAATATGAAAGTACTCTATTAAAGTCCTGCACTGAAACGTAAGCAAAATGTACTAAAAGCATCAAAAGTAGGCCACTCAAATTTCAGACAAGTGCCTCTTGTGACTGGATTACTATTATACATATATTACTGAATTATTACTACTGATGCATTAATGTGTAAACCACATTTTACTATTTTATGTACTGTTGGACAATTGAATGTAAAGCAGTGCATCATATTCTATCACCTCATCATCATTTTATTTGAATGTAAAATATTAATATGTGAAGAAAATATTAACTAAAGCTGTCAAAACTGTGTAAACAGTAGAACTGCACGTGTAAAAACTACAAATCCCTTTGAATTGTTGTGAACCAAAGATATAAAACGGTCCAAATTTAACATTCGAGCAAAGTACAACCTTTAATTTATTATCACATAAAGGTACATGTAAGGATGTCCAAAGAGAGAGGGGAGTCAGGAAACTAGGTCCACTGAAGCTACAACATACCCACCCACCAAGACACCACTGATCTTGTGTAAAAGGCGGCGACCAGGAAATAACCCATGCCAAAAGTCAGGTGTGAATGATCAAACGTGTTCAGTATCCCGTATGAAAATTCAGGGTTTGTGCTTAAAAGTAGTGTAAGATTGAAAGGTTGAAATAAAGGTCAACAAATGAAATTTGGCGGAGTTGAAAAAGATTTTTTTTAAAAAGAGAGAGTGAGTGTGAAAGAACAGTATGTCAGTGTAAAGGTGTTTTTCTCACAAGAATAATTGCATGCAGATAAAACCCGAGCTCTTTACTGCTCAAGCTGCCAGGAGAAAGAGCACTTCTTCTGCTGATGCAAGTGTGTGACGATGAGTGAGTGTGTCTGAGTGTGAGTGAATAAGCTGTGAGACTTTTCTTTAGTGGGAATGGGACATAATTGGCTCACAATAACCCATCAGTGTGGTCTTAGCGAGAGAACACCATCTTCTCCTCCACCTCTACTTCCCTCCTCGCCTCCTTCCTCACGCTCTCGTTCTCCGCGGTGACAGTGAGGGAGCAGATTCGACACATAAACACCACCCCTCCCTCCCTTTCCTCCCCCTCCTCCCTCTGTTTATTTACTCAGAGTCCAAAAACTGCACAGCACAGGGGAAAAAAATCATGGGGGGGGGTGTGGAGAGAAAAAGAGAGGAGGGAGTGAAGGAGGGAGGTAGATAGACAAACATACACTGCAGATTCAGCTGCACACACGTGGATGGGACAAGTACACATGCACTGCGCATACACACACACACACACACAAACATCACACACACACACACACACACACACACACACACACACACACACTCCTGGTGGAGCATCTAAATCACATTAGATGCCTGCCTGCCATCCATCACTCCCACAGACAAAAGCACATGCCGGAGAGGCAGGGAAACTGCATGGCAACATGCATAACCACCCACAAACAAACACACACTTGGTCACAGAGCAGCCAACACACCTTGAAACCAGACGACAGCGTGCAGGAGAAAGCAATCCCTCCTTACACACAATATTCCCCAATCAGGAACCAACTTGCATTCACTTGCACGCACATCACTGTCAGCACACATCAACTGTACGTTCAAGGATCCACTCATTTGCCTCTGTGCTGCTGCTGCTGCTCTGTGCGCTCAGCAAAGTTGCATTAGCATCAGAGAATATCAACAATTCCATGATAATGCAATGGAAAAAAAAACATGGTTGCTTTAAATATTTAAAACGGAAGCAGGGGCAAAGCGACATCTTGAAAAATCTTTTTTTTTCTGTCGGTATCAATCTTCTTTCCCATTAGAGGGGGATGGGGCCCTTATCTAACTGTGTGTGTGTGTGTGTGTGTGTGTGTGTGTGTCGACAAAAAATGTTTGTTGGGGGTGCCTCTTATCTTGAAGATGGTGCGGGTGCATGTCAGTGGGGTGCTTCTTACCTAATGGGATGCATGGTGAATGTGGGTGTGTGTGTGTTTGTGTTTTTTATCTAATGGTCTGTCTCTTGGGTAAAGTAATTGGCTGGCAAGACGTAGGGGAGGGAGAAGACGGAGTGGCGAGGAAAGAAGAGAAAAGAAGTGAAGTTTGAGGGAAGCAGGACAAACTTGATGTGTGCTCCATACATTATGAGACCATATGGTGCCCACTGTGCGACAGGAGCAGGCAGAGCACCACAGCGCAGCCCTCATCCACTCGTCTATCGAGCCAGTCTCTCAGCTCCCACTGTTCTCCCTCCCTCCCTCCCTCTGGCTCTGTCTGGTTAACTCAATAACATCTACAGCCTCCTCTCTTAGCTCACTGTTTTTTTTTTTACTGGCAGGGAAAGCAAAAAAAAAAAAAAAAAAAAATCAGCCTTCTTTCTCCTCCTGCTTCCTCTCATCCTAGACGACCGGCTCTGGCTTTCGTCTCCTCCACACCTTTCCCCGCTAGATGCTGTAGCAACCCCTCGACTCATCGTAGAGCTTAATCCGAACCAAAAAGGATTACTTCAATCGCATTAAAATCTGACAACTGACGGTGCTCTGTATGTGCCATCTCGATGATGACAAGCTCTGAGAGTATGTTTACACATGCACGTGTGCGGCACAAGGAGGAGGAAGACACTGAAATAACTTCTGCATCCGTACTAGATCGTCTGCTTGCAAACAGCAACAACAATTACAGTAGACAGTTCTCCACCACACTGTGTAGTTAAGAAATTGCTAATGACTGAATGCAGCTGCAAGCCCGTGCGTCTACGTGCATGCACACGGCATCAAAGCAGCTAGCGAGAGGGCTGCTCTTTTAGTTGGCTCATGAAATCATTTAAAATCGGCCCGCTCCCCACACACACTCACACACACAAACCCCCCACCCCACCCCACCCCCCAGCCGTTTGATGTGTAATGAGAGAAACCATTAGCAGTAAAAATGGGCTCTCCCCGCCCTGCCGCTCAGCAGATCTTAGTCAGAGCCACAGTTACATGTCTATTTATACATTCACTCCTCTTTAGATTTTCTTCTTCTCTAACAGGGAGCAGTTTGTGTGCAGCACACAGTGAAGAAAGCTGCTTTTCCTCCTGCCTCCTGCCCTTCTCTCCCTGTGTCTTCTTCTTCTTCTTCTTCTACTGCTTCTCTCCCTCTGTCTCTATTCCCATCCCCCCTCTCTGGCTGTCTCCTCCCTCTCTATACCCTTCCCCCAGCTCTTTCCTGCTCTGTGCCTCCCTCCCTCCCTCTCATCAGGCTATATGCAGCAAGGCACAAATTCATCGGGGGAAAGAGAGACAGCAAAGGAGAGCTGGAGATAGGGAGGGGGGTTGAAACGGAGAGATGGTTTGGACTGAAAGAGAGCAAAACAAGAGCGAATGACAGACTAACAGGGAATGAAAGGAGGAGGAAGGCGTGAGCCAGATAGAAAGAGACAGAGAGAAAGTGAGAGAGAGAGACAGAGGGGAAAGGAGGAGGGGTAGGTTGGTGGGAGACCAGCGGCGAGGAGGAGGAGGGAGAAGCGATGGGCGTTCCTCTCCCAGTTCCTGCGAGGTCAAAAGTTTACCGTGGTTTTAATTTCACCTTTCCGCAGCCAATCAGAGCGCGTATCCGGCTGCTGGGGGAACTTTGACCCACTCTGAGAATTTGACAGTAAAGATCTGAAGCTCGCCTCTGCTGCTCTGCCAACTCTCTCTCGTTTTTCAATTTTTTACTTGTTTGTTTATTATTAGTATTATTCCCACCTTTTCCACACAGAGATCCCCCCTGATCTTTATTTGAGGGTCCTTGAGAAAAATAACTGAAACCCAGTTGTTGCTGTTGTTGATCTAAAGTGATAGTGAGAAGGGGGAAGGGGGGAAAGAAA
This sequence comes from Seriola aureovittata, assembly GCF_021018895.1. NCBI lineage: Eukaryota > Metazoa > Chordata > Actinopteri > Carangiformes > Carangidae > Seriola > Seriola aureovittata. The sequence continues at coordinate 11,777,902 of NC_079372.1, read as the reverse complement.
AGAGCCTTTATTGCTTTTTGGCATTTCTCTACTTTTCCTATGCTTTCTGAAACAGACGCCACCTAGATGGCATGTGGGTCGAAAACCACAAGATCAACAGCCTTTCCTCAAGGATGAACAATGCACGCCACAGCACTGACACTTGATCAAAACATCATATACATAAATAGTCACGGACCAATTGGAGAGACACACCCCGCATGCTGCCAGTGTGCTGAATAATGTGTGTGTATGTGTGTGTGTGTGTGTGTGTGTGTGTGTGTGCAGGCATGTGAGAGTGTAAGTGTGTATCTGTGAAGGGGGAGGAGGCTGCAGTTAGATCATAGCATCAGAGAGGGGAGGGGTGGCTCTGCAAATAGAGCAAGCAGAGAGTCGGCATGGCTGGCGACGGTAAGTAGAATGGCTTCAAGCCTCTTGTAAGGAGACTAGGCTGTGTGTGTGTGTGTGTGTGTGTGTGTGTGTGTGTGTGTGTGTGTGTGTGTGTGTTCTTCTATAGCCTCTTCATCACTGTCTGAGTGTGTATGTGCGTGTTTGATTAATTAACAGCCACGGTCACTGAAGAAGCTCCCTGTTGTTCTATTCTCCCCACATCAGCTGCACAATTGCCCCCACCCTCCTCCTCCTCCTCCTCCATCCACCTGACTGCGATAATAAGGCACGCAGGCGCACACACACACACACATACACACCCAAGAGCGCACATCCTCATGAGAGCAGCAGGCTGTAAATCTCGCGGGTGTGGGCAGATGAAGTGTAGACGGAGCAGACTCCGAGACGTGACGAGAGGTAAAGCCACCTTCCACCTGTAGCTGACGTTCTCTTCACAGACACTGTGTTCCCATTAAGACTAAATTATGTATGTTATAATCAGCTGGACTTGAAAGGATACATCACATTATACTTTCTTATTGCCAACAAATCCCATTAAAATACCAAAACCAACAATGAAAGTTTCCTTTTGTCAAGTATTGTCTGTGCATCCAAAGCCTGATGTAGCTCATTCCACTGTGGCATAGAGCGCCAGTGTTCAATAAAAACTATTAAAACCACATAAATGAGCCACGCTGTTGCACTGAGTGACATGTTTCTTCATTATGATGAACATGGACACTGTAGTTTATTTTCAGTCAATCCCACACACACTGTTCTGCTACTGTCAATACATACTAAAGCACTAAATCCATGACTGAAAAAAGACCTCAACAAAGGCACTATTCACTCATGTTTGAGTGACGTTTGCCAAAACAACAGTGTTTTAGGAAATTACACAGCCTTTTTTTAACATGTAAAAAATACATACTTGTGACCGCTTTTTAAAGATTTATGTCTTCAGAAGGAACCAATGGGTATGGGGCTTCGAGCCACAGACAGGCTGGGGAAGTCTGAATGTATCAAGAGACGGACAAAAGCATTGTTGGTTTTGGTACTTTCACAGGATTTCATGGACAGTTACAAAAATACAGAATATCACCAGCCTTACTCTAACTGTTTTCTTAATGTTTATTACTTTTATCAATGAGGAAAGTGTGAGTCTTTCAAGACTTGATACTAATATTCTCATAATAATTATATTATTATATTAATTCACTGATAATATTGGTGTGGTGTGCAACAGAACCCGAACTTTTCAGATCAGTGTTTTTGGCGAACAGTGACCTGATTGCTGTTTGCAACTAATAAACATGAATGCGAGTGTCGTTAACTCTAACGTACCATAAAGTGGCGGTAATGCACCAAAAAGCTGTTCACCAACTGCCAAAAAACATCATAAGAAGAACTTTAAAGCAGCGACTGAGGATTCACGGCACCCAGCATGCAAACTGAAATCATAGCACATCTTTAAGCTAGCGACTATAATGAAGTGATGGAGCCCGTATCATCCTGTAATCTATTCTATGTTTTTGAACTGCTGCATAATTTGGCTCACGTGGGCTAAATAAAACGTCTATTGCATCCACAGTATAATGTTAGTACCACCTCTTTTTCACTTTCTATAAACAAAGTAGGTTCTACTGACAAAGAAAAGTTCAGAGCAGCTCATTTAAAAAAAAAAAAGAAAAAAAAAGGAAGAAACATGAACTAGTTGATTTTTGGGGACTATGAACTTCGTTTTAATTGTGTGAACTTAACTTTGAGCTAGCTCTTGTTAAATGTGAACTTAAACAAAACTATTTCAAACTATCTCCCGATGCAAACTCTGTCAAAAAGACAACTGACAGCCAACAGACAAGCGTGGAACCTGCCATTAACACATCTTCAGTGTTTCCCTCTTTCTCTCAAAGTGTTGTTTTATCTTTCTCTCAATGCTTAGTCTGTCTTTCCACCTTCATTTGGCTGTTCTTTGGTCAGACAGAGGACCAGTGGGTTGTTTTGTGGCAGTGTGAAATTCAGGAGGGCTGAGAGTATTTGTGAAGAAGCATGAAGACGTTGAAAGTAACTGATGGCGTTTTTCCTTCCATCAGTTAAACTTTGTCTCAAAGCCCAGCGTTAAAATTTCAATTTGCTGAGGTTGTTGGTTTTCTTAAGGTGGATTTTTTTTACCACTGTTAAAGAATAACAGATATATTAAATCTATGCAAATATCTTGCAAACCCACAAATACGGCAGTTTAAACTATGCACTCTAACATAAGCTGCTATCGTAAAATGGTCTGTAACACCTTGCCTGAGGGAGAGAGGCCTCAGTGTTACCCCTGGGTTTAAGGTTACACAGTAAATGGACTGTTTGAAAAACACTTGAAATTTAACAATGTCAACTGCATTGCCCATTCTCCTGTTGCTTCAAACCCCCCCAACCCCCCTGTGGCAGTAAAACCGAAAACCTTTAGGACTCTCCCTTGTCTTTCCACCCTGCCTTCTTTCTTTCTTTTGTGCAGGAGAAGTAAAGTGAAGCTATGAAGCAGCCAAAAGCTTGTGGAAAAATCAGCATCAGTGTCCCTAACACTTATCCAGGACCTCGGTTTGTTTTGTCGGTAAATACAAACTCTAAAAGTGCTCAAAAAACAAACACACACTGCACCGTGTTTGCCATAGCACCGTAATCACACAGCAACAAGTTGCCCAACCCCCTTGAACCACCTCTAACTCCTCCGGCTATATTTCTGTTCTTTTGTGCAGCTGAAGTGTGTCAGGACAAAGGTTAAATACAGAGCAGTCACAAATTAGTCCTGACTAGTCAGAGTTGAATATATGTGTGTGTCTCTGAGTAACATGGTGTCAAAAGGACACGTAAAGCTAACGAAGATATACAGCAAGCAGAAATGCAAAGAATAAAACCAAGGAGAAATGGGGACTTGTCAGCTTGTTTGCTTTGTAACCAGTCTCCTGGTTCACTGATCAAACCTTCTGCATGTGTTAAATTTGTTTTGCACATAGTCTCATCCAGCCAAACTGTGTTTTGAGATCAAGGTGCGGCAGGAAGTCCTCCACCATAGAAACAGGAAGGATTATACATATAAACACTACTGTTGTTTTTGGACACATCTTTAATTAAAACTGCAGTCCAGTGATTTAGATTGTGCTCTATCAAGACTGTTCATCTCATGGATACAAGCTTGACTGTTTCCTGTTTCACACCCTTTTTGCTGTGTTTTGTCAAGACCAATAATTCATCTTTGCTGTTTTAAAATGCTGAAAAGTGTTGAAAAACCCTGACGAACTTTCACCAAGCAACCAATTAAGAGTGTGCTTGAAACAAATTAGTTCGCACAAAGTTTCAACCGACTACTTCAGAACTCAACGTTATTTACAGCTTTCAATCTAAACTTTGAGAAGTTCAAAATCTCAGTACACGTAAAGTGAGTGCGCATATCTAATTGTTCGTTTTTCAGAAAGTTAAACAAATTGTTGGACACCGCCCCAAGCAATTCCAACATTTGAAAAGGTGCAAGGGGAGAGCCGTCAGATGATCCCACAAGCATACTCAATCGTTTAGCCACCTGGGGCTAAGCGTGACTGCTTACTCAACACTTTGTGCAGCTGCTTCACAGTAAAAGTTTGCGGTGTAAAAAAGAAAATGAATTGATCATATGATCTCGACTTGTACAGCAAAGAAGCAAACAAAACAGCTCTTTAGCTAAGAGTGATGATTAAAGCCCCAGAACAAGTGTAAGCAGCTGCAGAACGAGCGGTGGAAGAGGCATCAGAAGGTGAAGAGATATCAGAAGACAGTGAAGCTGCTTTTATGACACTTTTATAAGTAGCTGTAAAATAATTGAAAGCCCCCTTTGATTTTTATGAGTATCTAGTAGTACATAGGGCCTAATAAGTACATATGTGCTCTGTAGCTATGTCCTATAGGCATTTTTATTTTTCAATAGCACAGTCATTTGTAGAATTTATTGCTGCCTTTGCTCCATTTATTTCCTTCCAACCATGGTTGTCTACACATAGTCTATGAAATTACAGTAAATAACAATAAACCGAAAAACTTTAGGATTTGAACCTGGCTCAAGTTTTGCCCCACTGTAATGCGTCACTCGGAAACAGACCAAACTGTCCTCCCTAACTCATATTCCATCTTCTGACTAGTACCTGTTTTTAATCCCAGTGTTATTTTGGGTCTGAACACCTGAGCACACCTGGCGAGTTGCTGTGGGCACAGACTTCCTGACTCTACACAACAGTCAGATCATGTGAAAGAGTTTCCCAACACTATACAACACTTTGTTCTTTGCTGAACACCGCTGACCAGAACTAAAGGTCGAACTAGAAGTGTCCTCCAGGTAAATTATTAATGGCTTGTTTTCTTTTCCTCCCTGCACCTCTGCTCTCCCTCGGTCCGTCTCCTCTCCCCTTTCTCTCGCTTGGATTGTTGTTTTCTCACTCCGCTCCCTCTCATCCAGTTGTTCCCACCTTTTCTTTCCCTCTTCCCTCCACCCACTCCCTGCTCTCCCTCCCTCCTTTTCTCTGTCTAAGTCTAGTGTGGAGATGGTGTTATTTTTAGCCCTGGTTAGATAGGGAGAGAGATCTTGCTGGGCTAACACTTACTCTCCACAAGGCCTTTACTGGAGACCTGTCACCAACGTGTGAGAGAAAAACAGTGTTCAGTTAACACATATAGTGTGCATGTGTTTCCACCGTGTATGTGTATAGACTGTAGTATCACTTAAATATTGCTAAGCTAGTAGACAGTAAAGTCCTCACGATAACAGGCATCAATCATGCTTAAAGGTGCTATATGTAAGTATTTGCTACCGCTACATAGCCAACGTTAGCATGAACAGCTGTTTACTTACCAGTCTAGAAGAAACGTTACATTCCTTTACTTGCCAAGAGCTGTCTGTAGCAGTGGAAAGCAAAGCCAATGTTAACTCATTTTGCTTCCATTTGTTTCACTTCTTTACCGCCAGACGAGGTTTCGTGCCCTTTCAGCAGCGCTACTTCTTCAAACTCGCACACTGGACGCTATGTGACTCACTGTTGTCTCTTAAGGTACAAAGTGGTATTACATGATGGGACGGGCCACGGATAGCTGGTTAACTTTAGTAGATATCTCTCCAACACAATACATAGACATCTTTGGCATAACAACATAAGTTATTTCTTCACATTCTGTTGATAATTTTTGTTAATTTTCAAATGTTTGAAACTAAAATACTTGCATATAGCACCTTTCAATGTATGATCTGTGAAGTGCACAAGATGATGAAGCAGGTTGTTACGTTGTTTTTTGCGCTAAAGGTTTAAGCTTGCTATGCATTAGTTAGTTTGTGGTGCATTTAGCAATAGCAAACTACGGGTACGGGATGGAGAACAGAGACTAACTAAACTATAGTGAAGCTCAATTCACATGTGCTTCTCTGGTTTCGTAAGCAATATGAATTTACTATTACAAAGAGATGCTACTGAAATGTTTGCAATGTAAAAACGCTGACATAGACACAGAGGACAGTGAAGAAGCTGCCTTGCTCAGGGACACTTTGGGTGATTTGCGGTGGCTTTGTGTCCCATTCAAGTCACAATGACTCAGCATTATGCGATTCCTAGAGTCTTATGTCAAAACAGAGTATTGGGATGGAACAAGGAGGGATCATTGAAAACAATCTGATCCTATCCAGCTGGATATCCATGAGGAAGGGAGTTTTATAGAAAGGACAGCAAAGTAATCATTCAAAAACCTGTGATGGTTTCATTGAAAGTAATTTTTTATTTTTCTACACACAGTACACTGTTCCCTAGGAAGCAGGCCTAAATGTGTCTTATTTGTCTAAAATGAATGAATATTATGATCCTGCAAAGAATCTAACGAGACAATAAATGTGATATGTTTATTGTTTTAAGCGATGCTGGTGGTATGGTTCTATGGCAATGTCAGTCTGTGGGTCGTCCACCACTTTGGTCGAGGCTGAAATAACTCAACAACTATTAGATGGGCTACCATGAAATTTTGTACCAATATTCATGGCCCCCACACAGTGAATCATTATGGTTTTGGTGATCGGCCCACTTTTCGTGCCAACATCAGGTCAAAGTCACTTATTTTGTGATATTGAATTGTTTATTTACCTGTACCTCTCCTGTTACTTTACTGTTATCAGTTCAAATGGCTGGACCTACACACATTTGTCCAGACTTGGTTTTTCACAGGGGACTGAGCATTTCCCCCAGCACAGTACACCTGAATCTACCGGGGATGTCAACAGTCTGTCAGACAGTCTTCAATTAGTCGAGCTTGATCAGCTCAATAAACATCACCAGCAGCCTTGTAGATCTGCAGGAAAGCCAAGGCTGCTCACCTGATGGTTACCTGAGTGGGCAGCCGAGTCCAACAGCAGATGATATTTCATCCTGGGCATCATGTCTAACCGATGCCAAACTGAGACACGGGAATTTGCACGTGAACACAGCAAGCCTTAAACCAAGCGAAGCCTTTTCTTGGGGTAAAGTCAGATCTGCTGGACAACACCTACAAATACACAACACAATGGCTATAAAAAGCCCCTGGAAGAGGAACAGAGAGGAACCGGAATCTTTGTCTCACATTGCATCAAATCAATATTTAAATTCTGGCCCCTTTTCCTCTAACGAGAGCATGAGGATGTCACTGCCTGTTTACTACCACTCAGATCTCACAGGACTAACAAATTCATATTGAGGGAGGGCGGCAGTAAAAGAAAATGAGAGGGGTGGGGTGTTAGAGAGGAAAAAGCTGATTCAACCAAAGACGCTCCCCCTGCCTGAGCTGAAGCAGATGCACAGAGGGCTTCTTTCCACTTCCCAGCTTGGCAGAAACAGATGGGTAAAGGTAGTAACTCTGCTTAGTCCCTGTCCACAGCAGAATGTGAAATTCAGCAGTTTGACTAAAGCCTGAGCCGCGTCTTCTCTGAACGTCATTTGCATGCTTTCAAAATCTCCTAAGTCATACACTGACCGAGCACTTTATTAGCGACACCATACTTATACTGGGTAAGGCCTCCATTTGCTCTCAGAACAGCCCTAGTTCTTCCTGGCATGGATTCTACAAGATGTTAGAAACATTCATTTAAGATTCTGGTCCATATTGACATGACTGCATCACATCATTCATGCTGCCAATCTCCTGTTCTGTCACATCCCAAAGGTGTCCTACTGGATTCAGATCTGGTGACTGAGGAGGCCACTGAAGTACACTGAATTCATTGTCATGTTCATGAAACCAGTTTGAGAATTTTGCTCTGTACCATGGAGCATTATCATGTAGCAGTAGGTAGTATGACGTTGTGACCATAAAGGCATGCACAAACTCAAACTGTGGCATTTTAACCATGATTGATTGGTATCGAGGAGCCCAAAGTGCCAAGAAAACATTCCTCGCACCATTACATCACCACCAGCCTGGACTGAAGCCAGGTTGGATCCGTGGATTCATGCTGTTGACATCAAACTCTGACTCTACCAGCTGCGTGCCTCAACAGAAATCCAGATTAATCGGACCAGGCTGCATTGTTTCTCTCTTCTTTTGTCTTCAACTGTCCAGTGTTGGTGGGACTGTGTCCAGTGTTGGTGGGACTGTGTCCAGTGTTGGTGGGACTGTGTCCACTGCGGCCTCAGATTTCTGTTCTTGGCTGACAGGAGTGGAACCTGACGTGGTCTTCTGCTTTTGCAGCTCATCCACCTCAAGGATCAACGTGTTGTGCATCGGTGTTTTTCTGCTCATGACAATTGTAAAGGGTGGTTACCCGAGTAACCATAGCTTTCCTGTCAGTGCCAACTGGTCTGATCATTCTCCCCTAACCTCTCTCATGTACAATGCATTTCCATCTACACAACAGCTGCTCACTGGATGTTTTTTGCATCATTCTGAGTAAACCGAGGATCCGAGGAGCTCTGCTGTTTCAGAAATGAGGAGACCGAGAGTTTCATGCTGAAGCCAAAGAAGTGCTTCAACTGAGTGACGCAACATTATTTATGGGAAAAATGAATAGAAATGTTTCTTCCAGAACCAGAGGCCAAAATAGCTACAATTCTAATGTCTACCATTTCATATATAAAGTGATTTCACCTCTATTGTGCTCTTTATGGTTGCCTTGTTGCCTTATCTTGTTTAAATGATACTGTGTAACTTTAAATTGTTTGTTTTTATTGCTTTTTGTGTGGAGCCCTGCAGGACTAATGACCACTTTATGGAAGCTAATGGGGATCCAAAAGAAAAATAAAGATTTACGCCATCACCAATGCTTGTGAAAGGTGCTGTTGTATACAGTATGTTGCAACTTAGCTTGACAGGAGATAGAGATAAACAAGCCTCTGTGACATCACAGCACCAACACTGTGGCCTTGGAGGGGAGGTGGAGGGACAGCCAATCGGACGAAGCCCGCTCAACTGGCCCGCTGCTCCACTCCAAGGTGACGAGGTGGGGGTAGCAGACCTTGGAGTGCTCTCCTGCTATCCTGATATGAGCGATGCTGCTGCTGCTGGTGACACTGGAGAGAGGAACTGGTGGATGGACATGGCTATGTGTATATGTGTGTGTGAGTGTGCGTTTTGGGGGGGTGGTAGAGTGATATGGGAGGTGTGGCGGCTGAGGAGAAGGCAGGACAGGAGTGAATTAAGTTGAGGAGATGGTCGCGTAACAACCGGGTTCAGGCAGAGTTTAAACCACTTGCTCGCTGCGCTGCAGCTGGTAACATTTACCTCAACTCCTACCCCATAAATGTTTGTGTGTGCATGTGTGTGTGTCTGCACGTGCGTGTCTGTGCACGGGCACGTTAAGGAGCTCTAAAACACATGAACTAAGCCTGGATTTTTACAATGGAAAATAAGTAAAAAAACAGAGCTCCCCTTCTTACACACTCTGAGGACCCCTTTAACAAGCATCTATTACCTTACGGCAAGAAGAAATGTGAAACTAACCCCCTCCTCCACCTAAAATCCAGCTCTCCTCGGCTTGGGGCTCACAAAAAGGTGACAGATTGAGTTTTTCGAACTCTATTTTAAACAATGATACATACACACACGGCCGCTCTACCCCATCACATCACTGACCACAAAAAGTGACACGATTCCTCATTGCGCTCCCAGAAAATCGTGACTCTGTGTTGGTTTGTGAAAATCCTGCTGAACTCTGTGTGCACCCTGCGAAGAGCAAGAAAATAATAATAAAATAAAAAAAAGCAGTAGAAGAACAAAAGCCACCGTCCATGTTAGGCTCCAGCACATGTTGTCTTTACATGATTTTGAGGCAGATTCACTTATAGGAAGCCAAGTGCTTATCTGTAACACACGCTGACAGTGGTCTTCTGCTGTTTGACCTTAATGTGTTTGCAGAGCAACAACATGTGAGTCAGGTTTCTTAAGGCCCCTTCACTGTGTGATTTCCAGTGCTTCCAGATAAAAGTCGGCAAACATGATCGTAATGAGGTCAAAACTTTTGTCATCAATCCAAAACAGTGGCCCTATAATTACCATGAGACGCCGACGGCTAATTTAATGCTTTGCCCAAAGAAAGCCAAATTCTGACAGTGTCTGAAATTTAAGATGAAATTCTCTGAATAAACTGGCAGAGGCGACATTGTAAGGATTTTTTTAATAAGCAAAAGGGAGATACGGCCTTATGACCTTAAAATAATACTGCAATGTATTTTGCATTAACTATATTTATGGTGATATAAAATCTGATGGCAGATTGACCTGCTGTACTGGCATTAGTTGAGTTTGGCCAATCAATAATGAAATTTAAACCAACTTCAACTCCAAAATGTCCTACATGTAAAAATCAAACTAACTTCAGCTGTTTGTGACATGACTTGTGTGATTTGGACTTGTGTCACAAGTCCCCATCTAAAAATGTGCCATTTTCCAAATTTGTAAAAACTTTTTTTTCATACCAGCATAGTGTTGTTGTGCTTCTCTGATTAATTACTGCCATGGCATTTGGTGCATATATTCATGGTGGCCAGAGGATGAATGTTTTTCTCTAACGCTACTGTGAAGTTGTCATTTGTGGTTTGAAATTAAATGTCTCGACAACTACTGGATGGAAAATATGGTTCATAATTCATGCCTTGCTCAGGACAAAGTTAATCACTCCCTAACCCTAAATACTTTGGTTTATGACCACAATACCTGCTCATTTTTGTTTAGTGCAAATTAGCAAACACATCACCACATGTCATTGTTAAGATGCTGCCATGCTAGCATTAGCATTTAGCTCCAAGCACCACTGAGGACTCTGTCCTTGGATGTCTTGTTTCCTATCTTTATGCTGGTAAATAGAGTAAACAAGAAGCAGTACGAGTCTACGAATCTGACATGCCTCAAAATAGGCATCATCTGACATAGATTGTCACCAAGATTTTATTAGACCCAATTTAGCACACTGTAACATGCGATGAACCTGCAAGAGGGTTGTTTCGACACGGTGTATTGGGGCCTTGAGTGTACAATGTGTGCTATACTGGGTCCAGTCAGTGCCGGCAAACATGCAGCAGAGGAGAGGAGAGGAAAGGAGAGGAGAGGAGAGGAGAGGAGAGGAGAGGAGAGGAGAGGAGAGGAGAGGAGAGGAGAGGAGCCCCAGGTAGCTTCACAGCAATGCACCATTAGAGAAAGGAAAACACAAAGCCAGGCTCTGCTGCTTGCTTCTTCTCCAGCCACTGTATCCCTCTCTCTCCCACTGACCAGCTAAATATTTTATCAGCTGGCCAAAGAACCTACAAGCCTGAGGGCCAGGGGTTCTTTTTTGTTTGTTTCTTTATTGAAGAAAGTAACTGTGCATGTGTGTGTATGTCTCTGTCTATGTGTGTGTAGTGTGTGTCAGAGGGGGGTGGAGGGAGGGCTGAGTTTGTTCACAGACCACAACGTCACCAAAGTGCTTTTGATTGGTCACTTTGAAGTAGTTTCTCTCTCTCTCTCTCGCGCTTTCTCTCTCTCTCTCTCTCTCTCCGTGTGCATCCTCTGTGTAGCATGCTGCTCAGTTCAGAACTGGATGAACGACCTTGAGCAGGCGCGAAGGGCTGTGTTGCCATGGCAACGAAGCCTCGTGCAACCAGTAACAGCTGGATGCAACAGCACTCCCTGAATTTTAGCGGGAGTCGCCACGTTAATAAAACGACTCTCCATGTCTCCTTCCCCCTTCTGCTCTTCACTCTCTACCCCACGCCCCCCCCCCCCTCATCTCTCTCCACTCACATACATAGACCAGTACTAACACAAAAGATAGCAATGGTCGCACATAAATACAGTATGTCTGATATTAACACATAAACTTACTTCACTTCCTGGCCAGTGGCTAATTGTGTACAGCGAGAAAGATGCACAAAGGAGAAGACAAAGGCTTAGGTGAACAAGATGAGTGGAGGAGAAAAAAGACAGAATTCAGGAGTGAAGCGCAAGTAACAACACAAAACACAGAACAGGGACAAATGCATCAGGATGGGCACTTGACATTCCTCTCACAGAAGAAATACCTCTCAGAAAAGGATATGAGCTGCACTGAGGCATTCTGGGGAAAGAAAGGAAACAGAAACCGATACCCCGTCAACTGTTGTTCTGACAGAGCATCAGCTCGTCCTCTCTCTCTCTCCTCCTCTGCTTCTCCTCCTAACAACTCTGCCTGATAATCAGTTATTCCATTATCACATACTTAATGTATAAACAACTTTTCAGCTTCTGAACTTTACAAAATTTTTCTACTGAAATGATGAAATAAAGGTCAACTGGATGTCCTAACAGGTCAAATAGCAGAAGTGACTGACACAGCTCTTGGAACAATTTCAGGCCAATGTGAGGAAGGCCTGAACTATGTTTGCTGTTAGTCTGAGCAGGTCAGCACGTGTTAAGTGACCTGGTTTCACAACTCACTCCAGATCCGTGTTTAACACAGTCCTGACAAGAGCAGGACAATATAAACACGATTTACCTTGATGACAACAGAATGCCACTATGAATGAATTTTAGAAATCATTTCTATCATTAACTAATATCTGACTGATTCTGATTACTCGTTTTAGTCTAAAAGCTGAAAAATGTTAGAAAAATGCCCATTTGTAGTCCAATATGATATCTTCAAATTGCTTATTTTGTCCAACTTACAGTCCAAAATTCAAAGATGTATTAAAAAGAAAAAATATATACAAAATATATAAATATAAAATATAAGAATTACAGAGCTGATTGCTGACTGGCTGGTGAAACATCTCCTTAGATATCGTTGGTTCTTTTAACTGTCATCAGTTGCTGGATATTAATGAATTTTGCAATATGAATACATTTAGTTTAGTAAGACCTTCATAATGTTGATAATTCAGTAAATGTGGTTTATTGTCCAGCTGTAGGTATGAAACTGTTTTTGGAACAACACAGTGAACACATATAGTTACTTCCCGAGGAATCACTAAAGAATTAGTGTAACTACATATATAGTGGATAATGGGGCGCCCAGGTGGCCTAGGGATTAAGGTGGCAACCATGAACCACAACGCCCCTGGTTTAAATACGCCCCATGTTGCATGTCATTTCCTCATCTCACTCCCACTCATCGCTCTGTTGATGAACTCATACAGACACAAAACATGCAAAAAAAGAGGGCACAGGACAGTGGCTCAAATTCAGATCTTTCCTCCAATAAATCTTTTAAATCTTAAACACACGCAAACATGATTGCAGAAGGTGAAGCGCTTCAAATGTTTTTCACACACACACACACACACACACACACACACACACACTTGTACTAATGTAAATAAGGAACCACTTTTAAAGAAGTGAAAATTGAGATTCAGAAAAGCTCTGGTAAAAAAAAAATTTAAAAAAAAATCTACACAATAGCAGCAATGTTTTTCTTGCAGACCAATGACATCATGTGTGAACGAACAATAACAACTGCGACCGAGAGTCTGGTGCTCAAAGGGGGTTTTAATGTCTGTTTATTCTGCTGCATCACAGGGTCTGTGTCAGTCACAAATCTCACTTTCACACGTGGTCTTTCTTTTGGGAACTGCTATGTCACACTGTGCTCAAGGCAACCAAAGCTGTAGCTAATTTTCCTCTATATTTTAATTTTAGTGACATTTCTCTCATGAAATGTTTCACTTCATTTTTCTGCCGATTTCCTCAAATTGCATAAACCAATAAAAATGCAAATCAGTGCAGAGACTGCTTATTTATGCTTTTAGTCCATGTTCTCCATTCTTAATAACTGTTTGGCGAGCCATTTAAGTGTCATCTCTCTGCTAGTGAATCAGTGATAGATGAGAAATGAGTCAATCCCCTCCTGGATTTTTTTTTAAACATTACTTCTTTTTTTGTAATCATCCTTTAGGGCTTCTGTTTTCTTTTTACACATGGACAGTGATTGGTGCTTCCCTGGCAGTCAGGATGAGCTGGTTTTAAGTGTGTTTTGTTTCATAGTGTAACCCTAACCCTGGAGGGACAGATGCTGTAAGGGGTCATTGGCAAGACATATAAGTAGAAAAAACAGAGAGTAAAATATAAAATATAACACGTTGTTTTCCTAAATACATATATGTCACATGAAAAAATTTGGAGTTGCAATATTAGCTGTAATAATAATCTATAAGCATTTAAAACCAATGCCTACCAACCCCTCTAAAGCTAAGTAATTAACATATTATAGTGTCCAAAAACACAGCCCAGCAAATCAAAACTTTTGTTGTTTTTTTTGTACTGATCAATTTTCTAATTCAGCTCTCAACAAGAAAAGAAAGGAGTGTAATTCCAAAATGTTGAACTATTCCTTTAAAGTCTGCTTTTTGTCTGTTTGCCTTCATCGACTGTGACATTTAAATAACTGTAGTGTTTTTAAAAAATATATTTTTGGTGATTCATTTGACTTGAGAGTCTCTTTGTGATACTGCAGGTGGTGTCAACGCTGAGAAATTGTGGCACTGTAGCACCAACATTTCTTCCTGTATCATCTTGACTCATGAAAGCAGCTTCCGGCGCAACCACTAGAGCATTGACTCCAACACAAACAGCACATTCATATCACTCACACACATACACACAACACACAGCTCATAAAGCAATAAACAAAGGAAGTTACAGTTGTATTATTAAAAGTATAAATCATTTTTTCAGTTTGAGTGTAAAATACTTATGAGTGCACTTATGGGAGGGAGAAGGAGAGACAGAGGGGGAAGCTCTCTATAACTAAACATTCAACTAGCAATTAAAATATTCTTAACACTTGGAGGTCAATTTAAATCTCAAATGTTAATAAATAAAAAATAAAACTCAAAGCTTTCAAATTGACACTATGAAGGACTTTCATTGATTGTTAAGTGGAGAGTGGCATTATGAGCCTTTCAAGCAGCCAAGAGGTTTTTTTTAAACTGGATGTGGGTAGTACTTCTGGTTTCAAACTGTTAGCTGTACAATAAAATAGAGATAATTTAGGTGTCAAAGCTAAAGCCAACACATAAATCCCCTCCATCTCCGATTTATTATTAGAACATCAGCGGCAAAATGTGTCTCTTGATGACTTTGCAGACGGGAATGCTGGCTCTGTGGCTTCTGGCTCAGGAGGAGGGCCACAAATGTTGACAAATATTGACTTGACATATGCAAAATCATACGAATAACACATCAAAATTCAGTTTTTGTGTTTATTCCCTCCCCTTCAAGCTTGACTGTGTGAATGATCCATAAGCTGCTCATTTGTAGGGTTGGGCATCAAACTTCATTACGAGTTTTGGCGTTGACCAAAATGTGTTTTTTAAATTTTATTTTTTGGGGAGCATGTTTGCCTTTATTCTGACAGGACAGAGAGAGATAGACAGGAAAGTCAGGGAGAGAAAGAGCTAATGATTATTTGATTATCGTTAAATCTGCTGATTATTTCCTCGATTAATTGATTGGTCATTATTCTATAACAATAAAAAAATTGTTAAAATTCCCTTCAAAAATGTCCAGTGCCCGATGTGAATGGATATTCAGTCTACCACCAAAACCAGAAAATATACATGTGAGAGGCTGAAACCAGATAACACTGGCATTCTTTCTTAAAAATTACTCAGAATGAGAGATGTCCCAATCAATCAGCCGCCGATCATGATCAGCCAGTTTTCATTTAAAAATACATAGATCTGCAGATCGGTATGAATGCTGATCAGCTTAAGACCGATCACCTGTGGTTAATACTCATACTTACAACAGATGTCTGCGGCTGAGAGACGCACTGTGTGCTGTGTCCTACATTGTTCACTGCACGGGCGCACGACATGACACCAAAACAAAACAACAAAACAGGACTGATGTAACGTACGCCATCTGCAATGCGTGCCAAAAATGATCAATATCGGCCAATCCACGCCATCGATCACAGACGATTGGTATCAGTATCGTGGCAAAGAAATGTGATCGCAGCATCCCTACTCAGAACGATTTCTCGATTATCAAAATTGTTTATTATGTTAGAAATAGTTTCAATTTTATGTTGTTAGACTAATTGATGAATCAACTAATCATTGCAATTTTGTCAGTAGTGTCAAAAGATATCAGTGTCAGTGTGATATCAGATCAGTGTCAAAAGATATCCAATCCAATTGGGAGAAACTTTGTGAGATCACATCAAAACAGGAATGGGGGGTATCCACCGCTGGACTGGAGATGCCCAAGTAAAGACACAGAGGACACAAGTGAGTGAGATAGAAAAAAAAAAGAGAACGACCCCTCCTCCACAAAGCGAAATCAATGAAAGCTGGTGAAGATTAATTCCTGTTTAACACGTCCTGACACATGGGAGAGGGGCCCCAACAACAACAGGACAACAGTTCAGCTCACCACACTGGAGCTGGGGGAGGCAGGGGACAGAGAAAGACATACCACAGAGAGAGAGAGAGAGAGAGAGAGAGAGAGAGAGAGAGAGACAGAGAGAGAGCGAGAGAGAGACAGAGAGAGAGAGAGAGAGAGAGAACAGCAAAGAATGTGGATCGTTTGAGTCACAAAACTTCCTGACTCCACAAAAGAGGACACAAAGAGAAGGACACAAAAGACAAGAATGCCAGGTAGAATTCCAGCAAGAGGCTCCACCTGAGCCCCTCCCCTTTCCATACACACCCCCTCTCTTTTCCACACACACACACACACACCCAGAGCTTCCCATGCTCCAAGGCTGGTGTGTGAGGTCCTGCCTCCCTCCCGCTCAGCCTCGTGAGCCCTGCCCCCAGTGCCTGACCCAGTCACCAGCATCCCCTGCTAACCTCTGTCCCCTTTTTCCCCATTCAGCAAACATCATGCATCACTGTCACCCGTCCTCCTCCTCCTCATCCACGCATTCATCCCGCCATCCGCTTAGCGAAGACCCCTCATGGGTGCCTGTGGGTCCGAGCAGCTTGCCCACACCCTTCCCTGACCATGTTCCCTTCGACTGGTTGTGTGCAGGTCGTAGGCGCGTGTGTGTCAGCACGTGTGCGGAGACTCGGGCCACAGAGTTGACTGTAAATCTGTCAGGAGAGAGGTGCCATGAGACGAGACGAGGGCTCCTTACTGCCACACCCCTCCACTTTGGCCATTGACAGTTTGGCCGGAAGAGCCAAAATGATTAATCAATTAAATGATTAGTTGATAGACAGAAAATTAAATCAGCAACAATTTTGATATATATATTGATAATAATAATAATAATGATAATAATAATAATAATAGATTAATTGTTTAAACCCCTAGTAGGTGGTCAAAAAACAGAAAGAACAGACAAGAACTGACATCTCTGCTTTCAAATGATTTAAGAACCTCATATCGCTGCAACAATACTTTGGAACAGGAATATAGGTTTGAAATGATTAGTCGATTAATCAGTTACTTGTTCACAATGTTTTTAAGTTTCATATACTTAATGATTAAGCAAGAACATAATCACCAGATTAATCAATAATGAAAATAATCAGTAGTTGCATCCTTATAGGAATATATACAAGTAGAATAAACTGACTAGGCAAATAATGATTATTTTTATGATCCATTCACCTGTCAGTTATTTTGTTGCTTAATCATTTGGTCTATGTTCTACTGAAAAATAGAAAATAATTTCCACCACACAGGCTGATGTCTTCTCATGTCTTTTTTTTTTGACCAACAGACGAAAACCAGGTTTATTATCATAAAATACAGAAGAAAACCAGCAAATGTTCATATTTCAATCAATTAATTGACTAAACCTTCCAGGTTTGTAGGCCAAAAAAAACTCACAATACATTTTCATTATGTCCTTGCCTCTGTTACTTACTGTACAGCTTTTTTTAAAGAATTGCTCTAATGTAGAGTTTATTATATCATTATTCAGTGTATTCTATCAATCAATCAATCAATCAATCAATCAATCAATCAATCAATCAATCAATCAATCAATCTATCTAAATCTAGAATCACGTTTAACTAATTCTGACAATTTGAGTGTAAACCTTTCAGATCAAAATAGTTTGATGTAATTCAAAAGGGATCAAGAACAATAACTGTTTTATTTTGGGTATGTCATCGTCAGGCTTGTGCACAAAGAAGGCGGTGTTCATTAATGTCATTTATCAATCAAAAACTCTTAACCATTCTCTGGTAGCACTTTCTCAAATGTGACGATTTGCTATGCTCTTCTCAGATTTAGATCTCTATAAACTGAATATCTTTGGGTTTTGGTTGATCAGACAAAATGAGACATTTGAAGACGCCACAATGAATTCTGTGAAACTGAGATGGACATTTCTCACATTTTTTTTCATGTTTTCTAGACAAGAGATAATGACAACTTAATGGATAATGGAAATAATCGTCAGCCGTATCCCTATTTAGTCAGGAAATAAAGCTGCAAATGAAAATAAATTTAATCTCCGACCACTGTATATAATAAATTGACATCCCTCACATTTCCACACTGACACACAAACCATCTGCATCACTTCTATTTAACTTATGTTTACACACACTGAAGAGTACACTGCTATTATTCAGTTTGAGCAGGTACTGTAATAGGGCTCTGGTGACATGCTGAAGGACACGGTGCTTTTCAATGCACATGCACACACACACACACACACGCGCGCGCTGTACAAGGGAACAAACCGTGAACGTTCAGGGTTACAGGGCAGTGTATATGCACAGGGCCACGTTGCTGCCCCCTGCAGATATACAGTGAGCTACATTATTGAGGATGAAGCAGATGACAGGAGAGGTTATGAAGGAGACCAAACAGGGAAAACATAAGCACGGCGAGCATTCACTCTTCCACCTCACGCTCTTACAGGCAATACATGCCTCATTCAATGTACTGACTTGCACACTAAAGACATACAGGAGAGTCAGTGCACTTTTTATCGCTCAGCACACAGGACCCGGGCAGGCAGGCAAGCAGGCAGGCAGGCAGGCTGACTGACTGACATACATCCAGTCAGTCAGTCAACATCTTGTGCCTCTTAACGAAGCCGCTAAATTACACCGCTAGCCTCCTTCAAACATGATGCATGTGATACACAGCTGAGCATGTTTGCATGCTCTTGATCAACAAACATTTCGGGTCCAAATTCCCTCATGTTGAGACAGCGTCGGGCTCAGCTAATGCACAGTTTCCCACCGCCCGCCGACAGTCAGCAGCAAGCAAGACAAATTAGTCAACTATCACCATGTTTGAGTATCTACGCGAGTGTAAAGTGTGTGTGCTCTCCCCAAAACTTCCCGAGGTACTGTATCAATTGGAAACACTTCTGTGATCCACCAGCTTGTGCGTAAACTGGCCAGCTTGCATGATCGCCAAGTTATCAAATCTGCTAAACAGTTATTCATTTTGCAGCACAGCGTGACAAACAAACAGGACGCCTAGCATGCACTTCATCACGGCCATGAACAGGTTAGTAAACCTTTGCTGTCATGTACTAAATGACCATGCACTGTGCCCTCCGCACTGTGCCGATGCCAATATTGTGTGTGCACCGCCGCTGGGAACCCAAGTCAGTACGTTTCCGTCCTTCTATCGAAATGTAAACCAAATGCAAAGTCGGGTTGAATCAGCTGAATGTCATGAAACACGCTGCACGGTCTTACCTTGTGGACGTATCTCTCTACCGGATCGATAATTTCTTCTTTACACCATTAACTCTCCGCCATCTTCGGCACTGTTTGTTTAAATGGGAAACACTCCCGAAGCCCAAGAAGCCAGTTCTGTAAGTTGAGGCGTCGCAGGGGGTTCTGGGTAAAGGAGTTCGCTCGAGCGGAGCGCCTCGCTTCCTGCTACCTCCTCCAATCCGGATGCGGACTACAGGCAGACTCCACCACCGCACAGGGGGGGAGGAAGGTAGAGGTGGAGGTGGCGGTGGTGGTGGTGGAGGCGGGGGGCAGGCACTGTCTGTCTAGCTGCCTACAGACGGATGTCAGCGACGATACCAGAGCAGAGAGAGAGAGAGAGAGAGAGAGAGAGAGATGCCACGGTGTGTATTTTCAGTTCACCCCAACACGCCGCGAAAAGCAAACACTGACTGTTTTTTTTAAAGAGGCCCAGAGGCATAAAGAGCACAATTTGCAGACTTTCTACTTAAAGTAGGCGTTTGGCTGGAGGGGGTGACAGAGAAGTAGACAGCCTAAACTTGAGAGTAAATTAGGACAGGAAGGTCTTATCTTGTCTAGTGATGAGGAGTTGGTCCATTTGGACAAGTAAAAGTCCTTTATCTGCCAGTGGCCTCCTCTTTATTGAAATCTGGGATTAGTTAACACTTTAAAGGACCAGTGCAAATTAATTCGAAAAACCCAATTCATTTCCATAAATTATAAAAGTCTGTTAGCTGTGTCTTTAAACTTAAAGTCGCTGAAATACTTGATTTTACATACGTGTGCATGTAGACAACAGCTGCAATGCTAGTATCATTTGCTCACAAGCTGGCTTGCTTATCTGGAGTAAAAAGTGTATCCACTAGGGGGCAAATCTGGGCTCTGTCTCTCGCTTTTTTTTTTTATTAAGTCCCTCGCTATTGCACAACGTAAACAGACAACAAACTCTGGTGACTCTTGAGACATCATGAGTAACCTGTCAGGAGGACAAGCTGTATGAGTTTTCCCTTCAGAGCTTTTCGCCCCTGTTGTGTTGATCCAAAACTTCAGCTAACCCTACTTTGTGATGTTGCCCCCACTGGTCATTTGCTGAATTGCATCTCATATTAATATCTGAGGACGAGCACAACCAACTCTCCGAAGAAGCGCAGGATAAGTGAGGTAGGGAGGTTTGCTGCATTTGGACTGACTTGCATGAAAAAAACTCAGCCCTGTCAATCATTTGATTGAAACCTGCCTGGCGGTGCCGCATGGGTGCCAGCGTGGTTGGCTCTGGCAAAACACCTCAGGGTCACCCAACGAAAAGTTTTAACCAGGCACAACTTTTGCTGCAGTGGCCAATCAAATAAGTGCACATTCGGGGTGGATTATTCTCTGACATAAATGGCATGTTTCTACTGTTTACCTCACAATTGTTGCAACAAAAAAATAAAATAGTTGCAGCAGTTTCTAGAGTTGTAAAATCTGCTCTTTGAGTAGTAAAAACCGTTGTGAAGTGAACTAGACCTCCTGGATCGAATTACACTGTCTCGCTTGTACCTTAAACAACACGCCCCCACCAATGTTTTAATGCAGGTCTGATATTGGTCCCTGCTAATACATCACTGTCTGTGATCATTTTTTCCATGTTGTCGTTAAGAGGTATCACAGTGAAGATTTTCAAATCAATCTGTGCTTTAATTGCATTACCTTCCAAAAATAATGTGTTACTGACTAAATTTAACGGAAATTCAAGACATCTCAAGCAAGTTTTAATAGTCTGTTATTTGAATTTCATACCATACATAAATTAAACCAACAGCTGCCAGGATAGTGCAGCCTGTATTCAAATGTGGTCAGCAAAGATTTAAATTATGTTAGATTTGTAGTTATGGATCTGAAATTTGGAAAAGCACCAGCACTGTCCTTTAAATTGATTTTCATGCGGAGCAAGGTTGGGAGTAAATCATTTCTATGTTCATCTTTAAATGTATATATACAATATATATTCTAAAACTTTTTGTCTATTTTCTTTTTGTATTTCTTATGATATTTCTATACGGAGCATCATTAGCTATTATCTACAACAGTGGTTATCGATCATTATGACTTTTTTTATGACTTGTGCTTTTTTAAAATGAAGTTAACTTGCAATTCCTCATCAAAGATTATACTGTACATATTTATGAGCCGTTTTATGAGCGTTTTATAGACCTAACTAAACCTATCCAATATTCACAAAAAATAGCAATGTAAGAGCGTAAACTGATTTTTATGTCGCTGATATATTTTTCTTTTCTTTTCTTATTAATCATTTCATGACTCCCTATGTGGCATTCTAAGATTTATTACACACTTTTCTAGTTGTCTGTACCAGCTTGTCATAGCTTCTGTAGCCTAAAAACTCTCTCATATAAAAAAGTGGTGGCCACTGTGGCTCAGGAGATAGAGCAGGTCATCCACAAATCAGAACGTCAGTGGTGCAATTCCAAGTCCCACATGTCTTGGGCAAGATACTGAACCCCAACATTGACCCCAATGCATATAGTGTGCGAGTGTGTGTGGTAAAGTAGCGCTGTATATTTAGAAAAAAAGATGTGTGAATGCAGGAGTGAATGTAATACCTTATAGAGGCCCTCTGTCAGGACTGAGTCATGGGGAAAAATGGAGATAATGTCAAATTATCTCATAGTGGGTTCACTTAAGAGCTAGACAGATACTAATATCGTCTGATATTATATTATCTTAGATATATTGGTATTGGCGACAGTAACATAAGGTATGCTTGAGGACATTAAGAAAGTATCTCCACTGTATAGTTTGTGCACCAGAGAGCACAGAGAAGTTGATTTATTGCGGTCATAATTTTCAACAGCTAAATTTAAGGGATCTTTTTTAATCTCCTGTCATGTAAGTCAAATATATTATAAAATCCTGATGATTTATATTTTGGTTTTTGTAAAATTAAAATCTACAGCTGATTTAAGTTGTGATAAAAGTCCCCAAACTCAAATATAAAAATAAGATTGAGAAATGAATGTCTTATCTATTCACACACTTTGGTGAAAAAGAAAAAAATCTGAAATCTCATGTTAGAGTTGATATTATATTGTATACAAGGTTACATCATTAAGCAGTAAATAAACATTTTTATAAATGGTTTATAACACAGTACAATCTACCCGGAAGCAGATATAAGTGTTTGTTACTGTATTTATGAATAACTGTAACTCCTCCTGTGGGCACCCATATGTAGAGCCTGCTGTATAAACAGATCATGAATGATAATACAGTAAAACACGCATATAATAATATAAGATATGTCTTCATAGGAGAATTCTAACATTTGAGAAACAGTTTACATGGATAAACACTTAAAAACGGCCTTATACCTGCTTACAACTACATCATCGTGTTATAAACCATTTATTAAATGTTTATGTTGTGCTTATAACAGCTATATAGGGGGGCTAAGGTTATGTGGTACCATATACTATAATAGATATGTTGGGGACACTTATAGGTTTATATGTCGGTATCTGTTATAGAACTGAAATAAGTAGCTAATTATTTAATTATTGATCAAGAGAAAAATAATCTGCTACCATTTTGATCATGAGTCATTCCTCAAGCAAAAATGCCAAAATAATTTCCTCCTGTAAACTAAATATTTTTGGGTATTTGGACAAACTAAATAGGACATTTGAAGGTGTCACATTATGATCTCCAAAGTTGTGATGGGCACTTTTTGTCAATTAATCCAAAAAAATTAGCAGCAGATTAATTGATGATGACAATAATTGTTTGCAGTGTTTATCTGTTACAGATACCTTGTAAATATAATGTGAGGAAAAGGCTTGTTCTTCTTTCAGAACTTGGTTGGTCCTCCTAATCAAACACTGAAATGTCACTTCACATCCCTGCAGCCTTTTTTTACAGGAGCCAGCCTTCTGTGAACCGGGTTTGTTTGACTGGAGGGACTGTGGTTCCTCCAGGTCACCTATCTCTTATAGATGAGGCCCATATGTGGGCTCCATATGCGAGCTGGCAGGGTCAGCGTGGAGCAGTGACGTCGCAGCCGGGTGGCCTATGAACTGGGCCACGTCGACACAGTGCCCCGACTGCTGCCAAGATATACAAGGCAAGGGACAGACAGCACCAAAATCCGTCACCATGGTGATACCAGGCAGACAAGAGCACAGATAGATAGATAGATAGATAGATAGATAGATAGATAGATAGATAGATAGATAGATAGATAGATAGATAGATAGATACACATATAAAAACACACACACACACACACACACACAACATGAGTCAGGATCCTATCGTGTCAATTACAGTGGGAATGAAAGAAGATGAGAAGAGGAAGGTGAGAGAGAAGTGAGACAAGATGATGATGAGATAGTGGAGTTTAGTTTAAGGCAGTTTAAGAAGACACAGAGACAAGATCACAGATGATGATAAATGGTGCCTATTGCCTGAAGAGAGGGGTAGCTGGGAAAACCTATAGGTGTTAAAGAAACACAAGATAGAAAAAGGGGAGAGAAGAAGAGAATGCGGAGTTGTCAGTGTGATAGAGGAGGAGAGGAAGGGTTGTAGCAGGAAAGGACAAAGAGGGAGTGAAAATAAGGTAGAGCTACACCAGTTTTCATGGGAAAGTGAGGGAGGCAGGGCAAACAAGAAGGAGAAAAAAAGTAAGAGACTAAGGAGAGTAAGAAAATGTTGAAATAGGGTTGTGGAGAAGGTTTAAAGCAATTAGCCTCATGGGTCACACATAATTCCTCAGGCAAAACTAAAAGAACGGCTAAGGAGAAGAAAATGTGATTTGAATATAACTCAGTGAGTGAAAAATGTGAATGTTCCTGGAAAGCAGAAATTACTTTCAAAAGATCCTTAAGAATTTAATTTGAAGAGCCCACTGTTTCAGAAAAAATGTTAAAACACGTT
Source organism: Seriola aureovittata (assembly GCF_021018895.1). Taxonomy (NCBI): domain Eukaryota; kingdom Metazoa; phylum Chordata; class Actinopteri; order Carangiformes; family Carangidae; genus Seriola; species Seriola aureovittata. The sequence continues at coordinate 11,753,503 of NC_079372.1, read as the reverse complement.
ACGAGGAGCATAACCCAAAAACGTTTTATTAAAGTTTATCGCTTTTGTGCATGTCGTACAAAAGAACCAACTGCTCATTTCACAAAAAAAACAAAATGTGTGTGCTTCATGTTACACTGTCACCCTCAAAAAAACACAGAGACACACATACACATATAGGGATAAATCCTAGCCAAAGGATTTGGAGACGTTTTAAGCCTCCTTTAAAAAAAAAAAATAGACTTGGAGCACATTTCAGGTCTACTGGCAGGCTGTACTGAACCAATAAATGAAAGTGTAAAAGCTTAATGCTTTTAATGCTTTTACTTAAAGGGCTGTAAAGAGTGAAGCGAAACTGTTAATGACACCATTGAGTATCATAGAGTCATAGTCAATTTACACATTAGCAAACAACATAGTAGGTAGCCTTCAACATTAAATATTCTCTCTATACCAACCATTTGTGTTTTGTAAGTGTAATGGTAAAAACTAACATTGAAATAATTTGTCAGTGACAGAGAGGAGATGTTATGTTGATGTTATATGTTGGACATAGTGAATGCATGACTGCAAAACAAACAGTATACCGGAGAATTTATTTACATTTTACCACAGGTGGTACTGGTGGACACAATACTGGTGTACACAATGCGCCCCCAGACACTAACTTTGTAGTCGTTTTATATCTATTTGTGGTTGTTTTTTCATCTATTTCTGGTCACTTTGTGTTTTTATTGTAGTTGTTTTGTGTCTTTCTGTAGTTGTTTGATTGACTATCTGAAAAAAATATTAAAGGTCCCTTCATACAAAGGCTTTGGTCCAGTCCCCCCCTGGCTTTTTGGGCCCCAGGGCTTGTATCTGGTATACCTGTTATATCAATAATCCATCCATGCATGTGCAACAGAGCATATGTCTGACCACACCTAACCACACCCCACTGATGACTGTGGTTAGAGGTGAACAAGACAAATTGAAATATTCTACCCCATTTAACGTGCCATTACTACTTACATCTTATAGGATATTTATTAACTGAATAATCTAAAAATACAGATACAGTGACAATAATTTAATTGTCTTTTGTCATAGCACCATAAGCCTTTTTACAAAGCACAAGTTCATATTCATATCAGACAGAGATGAGTGGAAACGAATGGCTGCCTGGAAGGTAGGAGAAAGACATTCAGAATTATAAAACCTGACTGTTTGGTTTGGACAATGGTTGGCAGTAATGTTTGTAATAAATAGGCTACAGCAGGCAAAACCACTGGCAAGACAGACATCCGTTATTTACAGGTGGGGGAAAGCCAGAATAATTGGAGTTTCATTCTTAAAAACATAACAGTCATCAAGGCGCAGTTATAACGGGAAAATATGGTTTATTTCAGATTTTGTTTACAAATCATTTAATTTAAATATATCTTTTGAAAACATTAAGTGCTTTTGAGAATATCTGCCACTACTGCATTTTGGAGTGAAATACTTGAATTCATTAGCTCTGTTCTTGATCGAGTGAAACAATGGAGAATTGTCTTCTATAGCCAGCTGGCTTCAGGTTGCAATTCCACAATATTTAAAGCCACATTATTATGGTACTTATTGTCCATCATTTGGAAAATTCCATAGTGCTGCCTAAGGCGAAAAGAGAATGGAAATGGAAGAAAATTAAATGTAATTTGAAGAAATACACACACACACACACACACACACACACGACAGAGTCACTACTACAGTACCAGCACCTCAGCGTCGTCTTCACAATTCAACTTGACCGTAATCCTCAAAGATACAATAAAGCACACTTACTGCCTAATATCTGTCCATTAGATGGTTAGAGATTGGACAGGAGATGATCATGCTTTATTTACCAGCATACAGTTTATTGTTGAGGCGGTCCCTCAGTGAATTTAGGGGACTGCAGAGGGAGTTGTGGGAAGGTGAGAGGAACAGGGAAGCTGTTTAAAATTCTAAACAGGTAGGAACGAGGCTTCAGGAGGGTAGTGGAACCGCTACCAGCACGCACACGCACACGCACACACACATACACACACACACACACACACACACACACACACACACACACACACACGCACACACACATACACACGCACACACACATACACACACACACACACACACACACACACACACACACACACACACAGAGATGTGAGACATGGACAGGGAAAAGAGGCAACCCATATGCAGAAAATGCTGTTACATTTGTATGTAGAACTGGAATGATCAACAGAAAACTAATTGGCTTATCGATCAATCACTCAAGTAATTATTCAAATAAAAATACTAAGCATTCCCTAGTTCCAGTTTGGTTTTTACGTGTTAATAAATTGTGATAGTATAACAATAGGTTTGGGGTTTTGTGCTGTTCATCAGACAAAATGAGCATTTGGAGGAAGAACTGTAACTGGCATAATTTTCTATTTTATGACATTTTATAAAACAAATGATTAATCAAGACAATAATTGATAGATTAATCAAAAATTAAATAAATTGTTAGTCACAGCCCTTTTTGTATGTGCTCTAATGAATATGCAGTATATACTAATGAATTATGAACCAGGTGAATACATTTATCATATACCTTAAGGTTTAATCTTAGCCAAGGATCTGTTTGTCCTAATACTAGTCTGTACAATTAACAGCACCTCTGCCCCAGATTGAATTCAGAAGCTGAGGTGCAAATTATGTTGGAGACACACAGCTACATGTGAAAAAATGACTCTAGCAGGTGACTAACTGGAATAATCCTCTTCATTTCACCAACACCTATCAGCGCAGGTCCTTCATCAGGGTGATTTTATAAAAGACTGCAGCTTGAAAAGATACTTAAACACCTATTGGCTGGTGAACTAGCAACTGCACTTCACACACACACAGGACACATATTGCTAGGAACTTGCCGTCCTTATGTTCCACATCCAATAGGATTGGTGGTAAACACAAAGACACAGGAAGGTTAAGAGGTGGCCTCGACAATATAGACACAGTTTGAAGTGTGCTCATCAGCACTCAAATGGATATACAGTATAATGTAATCAAAGGGGAAGGAAATTACACAGAGGTCACTAATGAGAAAAAGAAATGTGAAGATCTGCCCACAAAGACAGGTTGAAAGATGAAGGAGGAGCTGTGGGAAACAATTACTTTGTCATACATTTATGAATCCACCATATGGTCCAATCCCATGTAGCCATTTCCCTCTGTCTCCATTTCTGTTTGTGAAACCTACCTCAGCACCATCCAATGCAAAATCAATACAACATGATTGAACAGATAAAGCAAAAACGGGGGCAGTTGTTGAATCACTGGCTTGAAAGCCTCGAGGGACAATGAAGTCGCTGTTTGGCAAAACAAAACCCAGAAAGGCTGAGGAATAAGTGAGAAAGGAAGCTGGAGCCTGGGACTCTGTGTTTACCGTCACAGTGGAAGAGTGCATAAACTGAGCGTTACCGAGAGAGTGCAGGCAGTGAAGGAACAGATGAGACTGTATAAACACACGTGACCTTGCTAGTGCTGTCAGCTGTCCCAGTTGCCGGCTGGGCCATGTGTGTGCGCATGCACATGCGTATATAGGTGTCTAAAGAATCATGATCCAGATGTACGGCTTGTTGGTGCACAGCTGCATGTGCACACACACAGTAACATTCCGCACAGCGTAGAGGACATGCATAAATCATATTCTTATTCCCTCTACATTTTTGTTGATTTCTGTGTTGCTCAATGTGAGCGCTTCAGGCAAATAGGACACGTGCTGACTCCATGACTGAGGCCTTCACCAACGATCAGTTAACACCCTTGGGCAGTGAGGACTAACCACAAGAGTACAAAACCTCTTAAAAAAACATAGTGTCCATATGTAGGGCAGTTTATTAATTGCAAAACTACTAAGTCAGCACAGAACAAATTCAAGCTGTGATCAATCTCGGTTTGAGAGCACACAGGGACAGATTTAGAGGCATGAAACAAGTCTTAAGCACAAAATCCTGATTTTGCGTGCACACAGTTCAACATGTGCTCTTATAATTTTGCCCAGCCGTTTTGGCAAAGTCTGAGCTTTTGGGAACTTGAGGAGAGGCTTGAAAACAAATATTGAATATCATGCTTCAAAAGGACAAGGCAATATGCTGGCTCACTTCTATTCTTAAGATCTGTCTGGAGGCAAATGACAAAGCAGGTGGATCACACTGGGCGGTGGCCTGAAATTTCTGAGGATGGGGGACGCAAGAGAAAGTTTGACCGCGTGTGAATGCGGGTGTATGCATCTTCCCAAAATTTTGGTGCTAGAGGCTTGTTGATGTTGAGACAACTGGCAGGGCTAACTGGTGAACTCCTGAAGCTAGTGAGCTAACAGTTAGCACTCTAACAGTCCAGGAACATGCTACGTTCAGTCGGTCCCAGTAGCTCTCCGAGTGATACTGGAAAGGTGGAAAAGGCTCTCTGAGCTAGCTAGCTTGTTTACTCGGTTTCAAATGGGTCACACAGTTTATTAAGTAGGCATATTTGTATCATTGACTCTTGTCTCACAAGCGTCTGCAAACCATTCCTCTTTAGCGGAGCAGTGCATACTCAGTGACAGGAGGTTAAATAAAACTGGATGGTGCAACACAGCTAATAAGCCATGATAGCTTCCTCCGTTTTTGGACTATCTGGCTTTCCGCCTCCACGAAGGTCAGCACTGTCAAGACTGCTTGGACAACAGCAAGGGGAATTCACTGATTGCAGCAGTACCAATGAAACTAACTAATTTCACTGCAAAACCTCCCCGTTTTAAATTCTGCTGTGACAGGGCCTTAACACTTCAAGTCTAGGTCAGATTCACTGGATTTTACTCTCCTCTGAGTTTGAGATTGTTTGCAAGGGACACAAACGTGCAAAAGTGAGCGTGTGCAACAGGATATCTAGCGAAAGAAGGCGAAGCGCTTCTTCAAATCTGGCTTATAAATGTGTCCCTGCGCTTGCTTAAGTCTTGACTTGGAGAATGATTTCCATTTAAATTTGTTTCATGCCCTTTCAATTGTTTTGTCATTAATGAACTTCCACACAGTCACTAATGTTTAGCCTTTTAACTTTTTGTCTCTTTTGTCTCCTATTGTTGCTCTTCTTTCTGCATTTCCCTCAATTTCAATCAAGTATTTTTCTTTTTGCCAAGCTATTATCAAATAAATTGAGTGACCTTGATTAAAACAGTCACACACACACCAGCACACACAAACATAAAAACGCACACACCAAAACCCATTTACTGAGGGGTGATGCTGGTTGACAATAAACATACTAAGATGTCTTTTTTCTGCCTTTTCATATATTCTCCTGTTCCCCTTGTTCCCCTCATCCAGTCATTTAGTCGCTCTCATTTATCTCACTGTTCTGTATAGCCTCTTTATTTTACCTTTCCTCTTTTTATCTGTACCGTTTAGGAGTCTGGTTTAATTTGCATCTGCTGGCTCTGATGGACACTGATAGGGCACTGCTCTCCTCTTCTTCACCCCACACACGCACGCACGCACGCACGCACGCACGCACGCACGCACACACACACACACACACACACACACACACACACACACCCCTCCATTGTTCTCCTTAGTTCTACTGTGAATCATAGCACTCTGCTTGACATTGCTCTCCGTCTGTCTCTCTTCCTCTCACTTTCTTTACCATTTTGTCTTCACTCCCGTCTGCTTTTTATTCCCTTGCCTCTGATCCCTCCAGATGTTTCCACCCCTTCCACACTCTGTCCTTCATCGGTCTACACCTGCTCTATTGCTCACCTCACACACTCCCCTCTCGTCCGCTCGCTCACAAATAGACGTGGTGAGGTCATGAACGTCTTAGATCTCCATCCAGCTTCATGGATCACTGCAAGTAAACCTGGCTGGGAGAGCAGCTGCTGCCCAATTTGCTCATTTGAGAAAATCAATGGAAATAACATTGAAGGACTACAATACTTCCAAGAGATTACACAGACACACACATACACAAACACAAAGGCTCGTACGGACACACACACATGCTCCAGTCCTGCTAATTGTTGGCTATTAGTCTGCAAGTCTGGGATTACATGTCTTATTAAATACAGAATTTCAAATGAGCTTCGTTAAATAAGAAAGTACTCCCCTTTTAATGAAGCTAATTTATATGGAAATTACACATAATACTGACGATTCAGTGAGAGATTTATCCTCATTGGTTGAAGGGGAGGAGCGGGGTAGCAATTTTTTCCCTCGTCTTAGCCGGTCTCTGCTTTTCAGAGTCTTTCTGCAAGTTTGCTTTTGAAGCGCACCCTCACAGGGTTCAGGTCATGTTTGTCTGAGTTGGGGATACAGCCATCAGTGTGCAATTGTGTGTGTGTGTGTGTGTGTATATGTGTGTGTGTGTGTGATGGAGAGCGTGTGTGTGAACTCTTGTCCTTGTGCTGACCCTGCAGAGCTCCAGCCTGCCTCTCTGGTTCCCACTGATCCATCATGCTGTCTGATTGCCCAGAGAAAAGCCATTACTCTGAAACAACACAACACAATGCATTAGCAGTGAGCTGCAGGTGTCTCTCTTCTGTGTTGTGCTCGTTCCGTACCATCCATGGATGCAGATGTCATGTTTACAGTGCCCTAGTAATCAAATCCCCAACAGTGAAGCTGAGGGCATCTCCCATCTATGATACTCTTTTGGATTTGGATAAATACATATTGTCACCCATCAGTTGATACATTAACTGCATGGTAAAGACTGTTTTAGGAGTGCTGAGCTGCATGCTGTGTGATAAGACAATGTTTCTGTCTTTCGCATTCTGACTAGTGATTTATTAATGCAGGTCTGTATGCAGCTATGCCCCTGCAGACTGCTTCTGTCCCTCAGGCGAAAAGCTCAGTGTTGCCCCCTGGTGGTAATTAGCTGAGACGTATGCTTTGGCCAATATATCCTCATGTCTCCTGACACCATTCCCAGTGGGTAGTATAAATGAAAAATGTTTAAAATTGAAGTCTCAAAATATATCCTTAAGTGAAATAAGTGAAAAGATGTAATGAGCAAGAGATGAGAGAGAGAATCTTCAAAAGCCAATATCTGGTGAGTATCCCTGCTATATGAATGACATTTTCCTTGCTGGTTCATGTCAGAAGTGGATAACTGCACTTTGAAACTGCAGTGTTTTTGCATGTTTCTTTCAAGGAGTTTCCATGCTGACAGATCTACTACTCAACCCCTGGGCAGTATGTAAAAATTATGTTTAACAAGTCTGTGTAATGATCAAAAGCTTTATTCAAACATGAAATAAAAAAATAGTGACAAAGAAAAATGATCAGAACTCACAAGAATTTGCATAAATATATACCATCAGAGTAGTTCAGAGACAACATATTTGAAAAAGGAAATATATCGCAACATCTATAGACAAGCAGCAAAATAAAAACAAATCAAGGACAATGCAGAATGAATTAATAGAATACAATAAACGTGTCTCTGCTGTGCAGGTTGTTTTTTTGTTTTCTTTTTAAACAAGATCTCATGTTCAGATGCATTAATGATTGTTGCCACCTAGAGGTTGCTCATAAAGTTAATTCACTGCAGCCTTTTTTTTTTTTTTTTTTTAAAGTTTCCAACAATTACACAATGCACAGAGTTTTGATTGAGCAACTTCAATTTGTAATTCATTGAGAATCAATGCAGAAACAGCCCAAAGTGAGCAGTGTTATGGTGCTCTGACATAATGCATATTATGCAAAAAAAAAAAAAAAGTGCATTCCTGTGGGATTATACAGGCTATTGTGTCTAAAAGCGAGGGGAACTACAGTGTGGCTCATGTTTCAGAGCCTAAACATCTGCTGATTGTTGTACAGTGTGACACCTGATGAGCAAGAAAAGCTTACAGATGTTTTCACTCTGCAAAGTATAGTTTGTTAGTTCTACGCTTTGGCCTGTAATCGCAAGTACTGAAAAAACACCTGCTGGGCTGGAACAAATAAAACACTATACTGACAACTTGCTCCTCTGATCATGTTTTCTAAACTGATGTGTAGATGCCTAGTGTCATTATGACAGTGCTTTTCACTATCATAAAACATGTAGTTGTGAAAGCTGCAGTGAACACCTGCAGCGTAGTGTTAACTGAGCACTGTTATACAACTGAGTTCACTTTGCTCTAATAAGGCCATGAAGTTAAATAAACCATTAGGCTAAGTACATTTTTTTACACTCATACCACAATGTATACCCACGCTAACGGTTCAGCAAGCTTCATTCTTATATATAAAAAAAAAACAAAAAAACAATTCATATCAATATGGATGCAAAACAAATATTAACACATGTGTACTGAACAACAGTGAATTTCAACAGTTTCCCCTCTATAAAAATAGCTTAAAAATCTGACACATATTTTAGTACAGTGTTGGGTTAAGTTTTTTTTTCTCTTTTACATCTGAGACAGTTTAATAACAGGCTGGTACATAAGTCCTCTGCTCCTCCTTCCCTCCTATGACACTGCCACACACAGACGGGCACACGGGCTTTATGACCACTAAAGTCCCAGTAAGGAGCACTAAAGGGAGCAAAAATAATTGGCATCTTCATCTCCTCCCTGCTCTAGACTAAGACTCCAACTGTCTGCAGACAAGTAGTATAGTCTTTTCTGTACAGAGCTTCACATGCACAGCGGTGTAGCAGTGGAGCAGGACTTGGTCCATGACAGGAAAGAGCATGGCCAACAGTACAATACATGTGCTCCATAGCAATGTCAAGATCATTGAAAAGGTGAAGCAGGAGGGACAAAACATGCCACATTTGGCAACAGAAATCACAAAATCTCTCTCACACAGGATAGGGCATTTGAGGGGCAGAGACAGAACACAGAAGCATTTAGTAACCGATATCCTATAGAACGTACACCTATCCACAACTTAGTGTTTTACACGTAGAAGCGTGTTGGGAACTGAGACAGCCCCAGCAAAAATGAACTGAAGAACAGGATATGATTGTGGAATATAATAGGGCAGGAGTCAATGAACAGATTGTCACATTTCATGCTCTGCACACAGGCAATAATATTATTATTTTTTTTTTTTACGAGACAAGCAATAAACATCGTTGTCATCATCGTTCAGGCCCAGTCAAGTCTCAAACATACACAGTAGGCGGAACAATATTGTATACACACGCGCACTCACGAGTAAGTGTGCAGGCATACAAACATTCCCTCACAAAACACACTTCCCATTTCAATACGGGATGTAACTTAAGAGTATAAGTGGTGAATAGCTTGTCCCCTGATACCCAAGAATAAAAAAACAGAAGGCAAACAGAACGCAACACAAGCAGAACGAGTGATACAAACCACTGACGTTATAAGGACACTTGAAGAAAGATTGTATTGTTTGGATTAACTGAACGCAGATGCTATGTACCGCTGTGTTTGCTGGTTATAGCTTCTCAAAGCATATAAAATAATAACTATCTGTAGTATATGACAAAAATAAATAACTCAAACCTCTTGCAGCAGTTGTAAAAAGGCCACTGAATGCTTGTGTGTGTGTGTGTGTGTGTGTGTGTGTGTGTGTGTGAGAGAGAGAGATGCAAACTCAACAGCACAGGTAGGAACTAGCCATGAAGTCTTTAGCCTTAAACCATCATGCATTGACATTACCATATAAAAGACTGAAGTTCAGCCTCAAACACAGTTTCTTGCTCAAGTTTCCAATCATGCCATTATGAAGATTTAACTGTATGCATACAGCACAGCATCACAGGTTACAGTACAGCTTCCTCTTGGTAAGTCACCTAACCTGGATGAACCCCTGGAACAGGTTGGTTACCAGGCTAGTGATAAAAGCAAACAAAAATATAAAAGTGCCTCAATCCTGTAGCATATTGGATTTCAAAGGCAGAGGCTGTCAAACGATGGCAGTCAATGATCAAGGAGTTAAGTAGAAGCTTCAGTTTTCAGGCTGCAGCTATTTCAAATACCTAAATAGCACAAATCTTCCTCTGGAGCGATTCATGTAGGATCTTTTCCTGACATCAACAGAATATCTTAGTGTTGCCTTGCAGAGCAAGAAAGGCTTTATTTTGGGACATGATCCAGTGGACTGTTTTGTAAGCTTAACTGAATAAGGCCCAAACTTAAAACTACACTCTGTACAGTTAATCTGTACATTAACACTTTCTATTAAGTTGCCCTGAAGTCAAAATTCACTTTTTAAGGTACTGCGATATTCACTGATTTGATGTCAAATTACTGAAGAGCAACTCAGTTTAAAATACCCGACGAGTGATCATTGTTTTACACAAAAGGACACTTTGAAGAGCTAAATCCATCCTGTTAAAGCATCAAAACCAGCTCTGCCCTGCCAACGTCCCATCTGCAGAGAACCCAAATGAATAATAAACATTTCTAGCAGACGGTAACACTAAACTTTTTCAAACGGGGAGTTTCAACCCCAAAGGGACAGCTATGTAAGGTTTCTTAGTGCGCTTAAACATTGTTTTGGAGAGCCTTAGACAAAATTTGAAGTTGTGTAAAGACATAATGTCACATTGTCAGAACTCCCTCACTCAGTTTTTCTTCCAATTCTTCTGTCTCTATGAAGCTTTGGCTTTTCTTGCCCGTGGTGATGTTTTATCCTCAGACTTAACAACTCCATTGGCAGCACCTCCTGACAAGACAAGTGAATAGAAACATCCCTCATTAAGGGAATATACTGCAGAGCAAATGAATCTTACACATCAAGTGTTCGAAATACAGAATCACATTGTGTCTGTTTGGGTAACTAACCAGATGCTGAGGCTCCTGAATACTCACCCCTTGTAGGTTCCCTTTTGTGAGGCTTGCTCTTTGGGCTGACTGTCTTCTTCTTTGAGGCCTGGTTCTGGCTGTGCTCCCTCCACTTTTTCAACTGGAAGTTAATGAATTTCCACATCATCCAGGCCTGTGTCAGGCAGATCGCTGCCAGACAAGTCATCCTGAGGAGGGCGGAGAAGACACATTTTAGCTTGTGAACAGGAAAACAAAACTTTGGCTATTTGTTCGCCTGTGTAATAACATCGGTAATGAGCTAGGTACAAGACATTCAGGGCTCTTCAGTCAGTTGCTATCTGGACTTGCCTTATGGTGAGCACATTGAAGTTGCCTTCTGCTAGAGAAAAGCCCTGGTTTTCTGTTCGGGGAAGCCCAAAGCCAAACGTCAGAACTGAGAGTGTGAGTGTGAGGAGGCGGGCGATGACAAAAAGTAGTGCCCACAGAGTAAAACTGTAAAGGGGAAAAAAAAAGAAAAGGTTGTTGCATCAGATTGTTCAGACCGACAAGATGCTTCTACTCACCAAATAGTAAACACAACAATACCCTTTCTGCTTGTTCTCATCACTGAAGTAGAAGAGGCGTGAAGCATGGAACAGGAGCTCCACCAGGTAGTGAGGGACAAGCAACACCAGGCCCAGTCGGTGAAGGCTGAACAGACAGCACACAGAGAGGAGCACGGAAACACAGAATCAAAAGAAATTACCACAAACTACTGTTGTCCAAGAGCATTTTCAAATTTGTTTTCGCAAAATACATTTTTTAGATCAATAGCCTTACAGGAAAGGAAATGACCAAAGGAAAGAGACTGTTATAAAAAAAGAGGTAGGCCTCAAAGTAAAATATGATACCTTTAATTTCAGTATGAACTCCCTGTGTGGGAAAGTCAGTCGGTTGACCTGGTTTATAGTTTAAATATGATCTTTATGGGATCGTTTAAGGACAATAAAGTGCAATAAGTTGACAACTGACCCACTTCTCAGTCCATCACTCCAAAAAATTAAAAATAAAAAAAAAGATCAATCACTCCATAAACTTTAGATATAGCAAAGTGTCTATTGCTTTCACACACTTTCCTGCAAAAGGAAAAAGTAACACAGCTTAACCCAGTAAAAAAGTTTAATGCAATGTTATCTAGCTCTGGTAAATTAGGTCTTTATGAGATTTCTTTAGAATAAGTTTCTGACTAGTCCTTACTGCGAGACAGACACAGAAAATGCATCATTTCACTCACTTTAAGACATAGGCACCAGTGATGTGGACAACATAAAGGCAAATGTAATAAAGCTGGCGGGGGATGTCTTCCTGTAGAAAGAAAAAAAGAAAGAAAGCCTGTGTTAGTAAGAGTAGACGCTCTATGGCAGCAACAAACAGTTTGGACGACAAAGTAGTTTTATGTCGGCTTACGACTTCTAACATTTTGGACATGAGGTCCATTAAGCTAATTTATTTCACCAGGATCATCCACTCTGTATCAATACATACCTGAGCACAATATGTACATATTAGTAAACCTAATTACACTTCAACGTGATATGCGATATCCTCTTGAATAAGACTGAAAAGGAGACTGAAGGCAAAGCTTATTATGCCTACCCTTCTACATTCATCATACACCAAGTACTTCATTATACTCCACACTATATATTCAAAGTAAATATATCAGTATCGGCTCTTCTCCTGAATGTATATTTGATTAGTGGGATTTTTACATGCATTTCCCCAAACCTCTACACAACAGGTGATGTATGGAACAATAATTGAGCAGTGCAGAATATACAGCGCACTCTCATGTAGCAGGCCCTTAGCTTTACACAAAAGTGAAATTGGGTTTGATTTTATATTTCACATTATTTACCATTGGTTCCAGCTCAGCTTGTAATTTAATTCCATTTACTCTTATAATTTGAACACTATTTATTTCTATTTTATCCTCTTTATTAATCACTCTTCTACTGAGGCGCTGCTGGCCTAGGGCAACATACAAGAATCTGAAACATTTTTCAAATACATCATTTTTAATTGATTCTTACCTTCCGTACTTTTTGAAAGTACAGTTCAGGAAGTGCATGGAGCCAATAGGCAATTTGGCAAATGTAGAAGAACTTGACCTGAAAACTAGACAGAGGACAGATTGTGCAGAGGTGAGAGCCTAGTCGTTATTTCAGCAAGGACACAAGAGTTTATCATATCACCTTATCATCTTATCATAATACACAGTAGATGATGGTGTGCACCCTGAACTGTTCTGTAACTTTTCAAATTACAGTAGAATTACTGCCTCTCAAGTTGCAGTTAATACATATAGTGAAGACTTTGAAGGATTTTACTAAAAAGGTACTAAGTGTATTTTATCATAATTACTGTATGAATTTGTGAGTTATGGCCAAAAAATTTATTTTTGTAACATCACAGTGAACTTTGACCTTTGACCACGAAATTCTAATCAGTTCATCCTTGAGTCCAAATGAGCATTTGTGGCAGATGTAATGAAATTCCCTCCAGGCGTTCCTGATATATTGCCATCACAAGAATGGGACCGATGTGAGATCACAGTGGCCTTTGACCTTTGACCACCAAAATCGAATCAGTTCATCCATGAGACCAAATAACCGTTTGTACCAAATTTGAAGAAATTCCCTCAAGACATTCCTGAGATATTTTGTTCACAAGACAGGGTCAGACGGACGGAAGGAAACACAATGCCTTCGGCCACGGTTGTTGGCAGCACAGAGGCTTCAATACAGTGACATGCAGAACAAATCAAACCAGTGAGAAAACAAGAAGGAAACACAGCCTGACCCAGAATCCAAAACATCATGTGTGTAGCTTGACACTATTCCCCATTGATTGCTGACATTGATAGACAATACTGTAAGATGAATCCCAACAATTCAAAACAAGTGAAAAAAAGTGCATTGTGCATTATCAAAGCAGAGATGAAACTACTGAAGCTCAGAATAATAACAAAGAGATTTGATTTTTCTGAGATAAATCAGTTATAAAATATGATCTAATGATGAGTAGGAGTCTATAAATCTTTACTTACACCATGTAAGTGTGTGGGTAACCCTCCCATAAGAAAGTAGGATTTGTTGCAAAGTCCTCCTGTCAGAGAAAAAGAGACACTGCATGAGACAAAGCCTAATGCAGGCTGAGACGGTGTGTTTCTGTGACTCCTGACCCTCGTACCGCTGTTAGGATGCTGCAGCCCCAGATGAAGGAGAACAGGTAGAACGCTGCAAGCTGTCCAGACTCATTGAACTTGCTGTGTTTGGTTTTTGACAGGTGCAACCTTCTGTTCATTTTCTGAAATCAAACCATATTTTAAACAAGATGAACACATTAATACTGCATGTCATGTGTTAGCAAGGGGGACATTTAGTTTTTCCCTTTTTATCATAAGAGTATGTGTCATTTTTCTCAGTTAATCGCATTTAATTTCAAAATGATATTTGCAGATTTGTTTGCACTACTTGATCTATTAGAAAAAGGGGGTGGTGGTATATAATATATAAAACTGCCTTTATCTGAGTTATAACTGTCACAGCTAGAACATAAATTGTCTAAGAATAAAAAGAGTAGCCATGCAAGTTTTCTACTTTTTTAATGTTGTAATCCTAGTCCTTAGGTTCACATTTATTCAAGTCTGTGTTCAGTCTGGGTGGCTCAGGAGGTAGAGAAGGTTGTTTGACCCTCCATTCCACAAGCTGAAGTGTCCTTGAGCAAGACACTGCACCCTAAATTGAATTCTTTTCTCCACAGTTAAGTGAAGTGGGGAAGAGATCTCTTAATGGCCAGTATGAACAGGAGGAAGGACTACAGCAATGTTTCGGTGTTCATATGGGTGACAGGTTATCGTTTTAAGACAGACAAGAAAAATTGTGAACCTGTCCTTTACGAGAGACAGAAATTTTTTAAGTCTTTGTACAGTGTTGATTGTGGTCCAAAAAAGATTTTTATTTTTGGAATAAAGAAATATATATATTTTTTTTTTTTCTCTTAATGATACTGGGAACTGTTGTCAAAGCCAAAAGCTGTCAGGAGGAACATGAGAACTGTTTGAGTCATTATGTTTTAGTGTTTTAGGTGGAAAGGTGGGATTTGATCACTTACAAACAGCTCTCCAAAAAGAACAGACAGACCTGATCATAGTCGACACACACATATAATAATGGAGCCTATGATACTTCTGATCTTTCTGAAATGAAGCTCTATACAAAGACTGTTATATAGAGTACACAGGTTGGGTCAGCTAATATGATTTACTTTAATTCTTCTAAAAAGAGACTTGTGTGCAAGCAAGCTGCAAGTCAGACATAGAAAGTTTCTGTTTCACTTATACCATGTCTGAGACCACTTTCCCATCTCTTTTGGACCCCACTATACATTTAAATTAAATGTGAACTACTGTAGTATGATGGCTGTTGAACTTCGATACTCACGTCGAGAATATATTCTTGTATCAAGGCATGAAGGATGACCGCAATAAGCAGGTAGAAAAACACAGTGGCCACATCCTTAGGACCATACTGGTAAAGGTTCACCGGCTCACTCTTCTCATCTGCAAAAAACACAGAAATACAAAATTTAAATCTTAAAACCTAAACAATGGTTAAAGAGGCAGAATAAGCAATCAATGGCTTTAGGGCTTAATGGCTTTTATTTAGAAATCAAAACACTGAAATGATTAGTGGACCTATAAACATTGACTCACCGAGGACTTGTGTTACGTTGTACTGGACTGTGATGAACATGATGGCAAACTTTGCTGTGACCTGGAAAGCAAAGAACGAAACAGGATTCAAAAGAGTCCATTCAAAAGAAGCCAAGCCTTTGTATTAATAAACTAGAACCATACTAAATGTATGTATAATCTTCTTGGATTTTCCCATGTTAGTGAGCCTTACTCTCAGCCATGATACCTTTTTTGACAGGTGGACAGAAACAGAATGATTTAATGACTACATCTATATTTCATCTTTTAGCATCAAACTGTCGAACAATTTTGGAATATTCTGTCATCATTTCATGAACACATGTGGTGAGTGAGGACTGCTGTGTCACCATAAAGTCCTGAATACACTAATTCCCATACCTGGGGGCCTCTGTATACTGCCTGGAAGGGCTCCCAGGGGTTTCTGACAAAATTAGGTATATTTTAAGTTCACTACCTTTGCTACAATGACTATCATTGTGTAAGGACGAGTGTGTATCATGGCCATCACTTTCCCTTTAAGTGCAGACATTGATATTTCTGTATCAAGCTACAACCCAGGTCTATCTTCACAGATAAAGGTTGACTAAGACAAAATCTGAAGTGGATAGATATTTTCCCAATGTTTTCAGTCTGGTGCCTGGGTTTGGGTGGGGACAGGTGAGTGGGAGGAGAGCTATCTTGTTTCATTCAAACGTTGCTCTGTCAAGCCAAACGGCTGGTGATAAGATGTGTAGCATGCAGACAGACATTTAGCCTGATCATCTTAGTGCTAAAGGCCAGATACATGTATTATTTTGCTATGGAGGCAATGAATTAGCCGACTGGTAAAATGACCTGATAGCTGTGCCAGTGGGCCTCCTCAACATCTTCTTTGGCAATCAGTGAGACACATGAGAAGGGAGGGAGAAAGACACGCTAGCGCCCTGCCCCTGGAGTGCTGCTGTCATGTCAGCTAATGATAGCAAGCAGCAGCTAACATCAGTCGGCTAACTACATCTCACACAGTACCTCAAACATCAGGCCGAGGAGGATAATCATAGCCAAACACGAAACCATATCCGCGTGATTCTGGATCACAAACTCGTGGCTCAGCACCGGTGGGCTCTTGTTCTTCTTACGGAAACCCATGGCTCTCCAAAGCGGCTCTCCCTTCTCTGGGTCCGAGGTTCTGCCGTCACTGCGTGGTTCTAGCTGGGTTTGGGAGCTAGCTTTCTCCCGCTGCACGTCTCAACTGGTGGATGTAACGCTGCTCCGGGTCGGTCGCTCCACTGCAGTCCGTATGCACAGTGAACCGCTGCTCATGTGCTTAAAAACAGTCATGAAGATACATCGCACAGAGCCAAACACCACAGCACAACACCCACTTTATTCCTCCTGCCTGGTAAAGTCAGATGACGGGCCCTCCCACTTCAAAACCCCATTCATGAACCGCCCAGAGCCGTTGACGTAGAAGGAGAACCCAGGACCGTGGTGCCTTCACGTACTCCACGTAAGAACCCAGCGTTCAAGTTCAATTTGTCAACAGGAGAGATACACAACACGGATGCTCCAAAACTCACCCTGTATATAGTCTGAGTCATGCATTATTGTTTGGGGATATGTAGTATTTTAGCACAACATCATCTGCAATGACGGGCTTATTTGGAAAACGTACTGTATATCATGAATAGCAAGACTGGGTTAATGTACGGTGCAAGGCAGCAACTGCTACAGGGACCAAGAAAACAAGGGACCACAACATCGCTGGATTAGGGCCCCCCAGGATAAAAAACATGTTGCTGACCCCCTACTATCCCCCACTATACACGACAGTTTCATTATTTCCCAAGGTGAAAACAATATCATAAAAAAGTGAAAAATGCCCATCATTATTCAATGAAGCCCATGTGAACATATTCAATTTGCTTTTGTTGTCCATCCACCGGTCAAAAAGTCAAACATGTTGAGTATACTATCACAGAATGCAAAATAGCGCAGGCTATAAATGCTGTGGCATGTAGTTCATGCTAAATACTTTGTCCCTATACAAATAAATATGAACAAAAATTTCTACTGTGGCAGGTCCCTCAACGTCTAATTTCAATACCTTTATCATTTCGTCTATCTATTTTATAGCATAGCAATAATAAGGACAATCCTTGCCCAGAGGCCCCATAACATAATCCAGCCATTCCAAATGGTAGGAATTTAATAAATCATTTCTAACGCTCTCTCTTTTGCTTTAATGTGTGAAATTGTTTCAATAACCTTTCTCAAATTAACACCTCTTCCATGTCATAACAAATAGACTGTTGTGTTCATCACTTCCAAAAAATTCACTGTACATCACACCAAGGCCCCAACAGCCAGTAATGAAAAGACAAATTGATCTTGATATTGCATAACAACTACAGTTTGCTGATTTGCAGTATTTTTGTATTGTGGAATTTCTACTTTTATTCATGTAAATGATCCGGGTCCTTCTTCCACCTCTCGTGGGGACACAAAATATTATAAAACAAGAATTAATACCTTGTCTTGGCTATCTATTTTACTTGCCTGGCATTTTATTTTGAAAAAAAAAGTAACTCCGGAAGTCGCAATCTCACCTTTTTCAGTTAAAGCCACTCTATTGCGAGGTGGTAAGTCTTTTGATAGCTTCAAACTTTTATGTGTTCCCGTTATCTTAAATATCTCAGAATTTCTATGACTGTGATGATGGTATCTGACCGAAGAAAACCAATAGTTTGGTAACCAACGTTTACGTGACCTAAAAGTCACACAATTTTATAATTGACGTAACACCCCATATCTAACGTTCATCTGCCTTTACCTAATTACCAATTTAGTCAATTAAACGTTAATTTAAGTTTTCTTTGAGGATAGGACAAACGAATGCTTAAAAATACGCTAGTGAAAGTTGGTCATTTTAGTGTTGTCCTGTCCTGTCTTGTCCAGGCCATGGGCCGTTTAACCGTTCATACTGCTGAAAGAGGAACTGGCCATTGGTCGAACTTTATTGCTGAAAAACATTCAGGTGAGTTAACTGCAATATAGTTTTTCGGCCCTAGAGGGCAGTACGAGACAGACCGGGGATACGTGACCTACCCTCCCTTTCTCGGTTTAATGGCCCACACACCATGCAACATGTATCCTGACGTTATATAAGACAGCAGTAGTAAGAATAGATACACATCTTATTCGAAATCGTTGCAGCCCGGCTAGCTCAGTCGGTAGAGCATGAGACTCTTAATCTCAGGGTCGTGGGTTCGAGCCCCACGTTGGGCGGTACACTTTTTTTTTTTCCCTCTGTCACCTGCACTCATGGAGCGTACATAAGGCTCTACTGTGCAGACTCCACCATAACAGAAAACTGTTAACAAAGATCTCACGATTTAGCACTGCTCTATCTGTGGGGTACTGGATGTTCATTTTCACGGCTCTTCTTCATGTTAGGGTATCTATTGTAGATAGATAGATAGATATATAGATAGATAAATAGATAGATAGATAAAACATTTATGTCTATGGCTGAGTAAAATAAAATCATGTTGATTTGGTGCTGTATTGGGTCACATCACATCAATTTTTTCTAGAAGTGAAAGAAACACTTTTCAGTATAAGGACGTACAATATAACACTGACTCACAGCTTCAGTAAAGGACATAGTTTTGAGTCAACAGATGCATAAGATCATTAGGTTATCAATGTCCCCAAGATTGTGTTTATGGCAGGGTTATGGTGTAGGAGTTCATTACATTTCATGTTATTCTATTTTTCTGATCACTGAGCATGTTACCGCGCATCAATATGCTGCTAAAAGTTAAAAGGATGAGAAACAAAATGGTGCTTTATTCATTAATTATTGATGATCACTGTTCAAACCTAAGCGTCAAAGAGGAAACCCTACTGACACTTATAAAATCATTCTTTAATTTGAGTGTTTGTTCTTATGAGGGAGGATAAGGGTACATGCATATTTATTTTATTTTATTTTATCTTATTTTATTTCAATTTGCTAAACATAGGCTTGCACATAAATTGTCAATGGGTCATTGTATATTAAGGTTATAACTGTAACAACAGTAATGTTAAAATAATGTTAAATAAAAATGAATAGCTACCTCAAAACTGTAGGTCTACTAGATACTGTATTATCTCATTTTATATCCTTTTATTTTCTTTTGCAAACTGAATTGCTGAACTAGTTGAGGAGCTATAGCCTGTCTTTTCTCTGGAAACAGCCAAGAGGGAGGGAGGAGTTTAAACAAAGGCCCACTCCACATAAAAAAATGGAGGCTTGTGCTGAGAAGCCATGGTGTCCTGCTCCTCACACTCTACATGCTGCCATTTCTACTTCTAAAGCCTTCAAATAAGACAACTACCGCCAGATTCTACACGTGGAAGCTTCAAAACATTATTATATGGGGTTTGTATGTCAAAACTACTCATATTAATCATGTTATTTTGTGGTTTTAGGCCTAGCTCTGTGCTTATTTTTCTTCCCCTGTCTCTGACACTCACAGTGCTGCCCCTGCCTGCACTGAACAAAGATAATTACTCAGGAAACATTTCGGCCAATCACGCGCAGCCTTGTATCTTGCCTGCGAGGAAAGCGACCAGTCAGGATCTGGCTAACATCACTGGGGCCTGATCGCCTTGCCTGAAGAGCGGAGCCTTCCCCGGCTGAGGGCTGAGAGTGTCCTCCATGTTTTATAAGTGTTGACATAACAGTGTGTCAGGCAGCCATGCATCCACAGAGGTAAGCTCTGTCTTTTTTATCTCAACTCTCTGATAACAACATGGCTTCCTTCTTGTTGTTGTGGTGACTGTTAGTTTCTCATGATGAACGTGCACACCTTAAAATCAGTTTAGTGTGCAGGAGGAGGAGCTGGGGTGGATTGGAGGCCTTGCCAGGCCTCTCTGCTCCACAGTGCTGTGGAGGAGGGTGGGGGGTTGGGTAACGACTCTCACCCTTGCTCTCTCTCTGTGTCTCAGGGTCACATGGGTGCCCCAGACAACCAGGCTGCCATACAGGAGGCAGAGTGGACCATGGCAAATCCTTTTCCTTTTTTATAATGCAAAAGAGAGTTAGATTTAAAAATGGCACCCACATCTCCTTTCTGTTGTGGCAGTCTTGTGTTGTAGCCTGGCAGAGAAAGAATGGGGGATGGGCAAGGGAGGAGGAAGGGGATATTATGTACCCTTTGTAAGTAGATTGGCTCTCTGCTGTTTTCTTGTGTGTCATGCCAGGCTAAGGAATGGATGTGGGGGGCAATAGATGTGCTTTTTAGGAGAATAAGGAGTGCAGGACATAACCTAATCCTGGTTTCTGTCTAATTTTCTATATATATATATATATATATATATATATATATATATGTGTGTGTGTGTGTAAAATAAATAAATTACTGAAGAAAACTTTGCCTTAGTACAAATGGAATAAACTGTACAGAGGCTGGACTTTCTATGCTCCATGCTGGTCAAAGGATGACCCTCATGAAACAAGTCTTTTGTCAAAGGGCAATCCTCTGCCAGTTCTTCCAGTCAAACCTTAAGAAATTAGATGCTGAGAGACAGGTTACCACTGTTTACAGCCATAGGCCCGAGTTTACAACCCGGGGGTCTGTCAGCTCCACAGCAGTATTTTGAAACTGCTTCCTCCACTCTCAGAGGCCATTTTGTATTTAGAGAGGTTTTCTTGGGAGATGTTTAGGTTTCTCTTCATAGATCAGACAGCAGGCCATAGAAACAACATGAGACTTTCAGGTTATTATGTGATGTGTACATGTATGTATGTATGTATGTATGTATGTATGTATGTATGTATGTATGTATGTATGTATGTATGTAAATGTCTCAGTGTACATGAAATGTTTGGCTGTGTGTTAAGTCTCATCTGATTGTTAGCTTTGTTTTCTATTTTCTATTCTGACTCTGTGGGGTTTTCCTGTTTTAACGCACAAACAGACGCACAAACAGACGCACAAACAGAAATGTTACTGATACATAAGATATAGATACAAAACAACAGGTTTTGTATATTTTCTGTCAAGATTAAGAAAGAAATTCGTTTGAACATTAAAAATAGAATTTAAGGTTGATAAAGTCACAAAGTGTTTAAGCAACAAACAGCAATTTTCAAAGTTTTGAAACAAAATGGACGTTCCATATTTATTTTAGAGAACATATAAAGACTGTACATTGTTTTACATCATTTATCACCATTTTAGCAGTCCCAACTGTGTGGGGGAGACAAAGAATGTTTTGTTTCTTCTTGTGGCTGGCTTGGTATGTTTCATCTACATGACAGCCAGAAAATAGTAACGTTACAATCCGTGTTTCATCTTTTCAGTCTCTCTGTAAAACCAAAACCAGAAGTTAGCTTCTACTACTAAAAAGGCATGACACCACTGTGGCTAGATGAGCATGCAATATATATGTTACATTGCTAGTTAGAGATCTATATGCAAAACGTTATGGCGTTGTGAACAAGTCCTCTGGGCCTCTTTCTGAGCTGGTGTATGAAGTCTATAACCAGGACGGCAGAGGTTGAATAGCACAGCCATTGAGTTATGCATCACAACCACAAGTATAATCTCCCTGACGGCCTTTTTCAAATCCCCTCTGGCTTATACTGTCATAATCAAGAAAGCCAAGCTAAACTGGAGGAAAATAAACCGTCTAATGCAGGGGGAAATCTCTGCATTGCAGCAAAAATGCATTTTAAAAGGACAAGGGGAGCCTGCAACACTGTGATCCGTGTGGCATAGCACAGCCGACCAATAATGTTCCACCCTGTTGGCCCTCCAGCCAATTGCAGCTGCAGTTGAGGTTAAAGATTGACAATCAGAGGGAGAGCGGCAGGGAGAGCAAGGGCCTTCTGGAAAATTCCACAGCCATCTTTGATTCACCCTTTACAGCCTTATATAAAATCCAGGTCAAATCTTTCTTTCATACAGCATATTCTGTGCCTACTAGCAGTATACTTTATTTGCTGATTAAGTGTTGCGAGTTATTGTAAAACAGGCATCTTAATGTTATTTAAATCATTATTTTATGAAATGTAGGCAAGAAACATCTTCTTTTAATTGTTTTGATTATCTCAGGAAAGGCAAACGCTAATAGTATGCATTTATTAGTTTGTCTGCATGTGGTTATTGGTCTTGCGAAAGCTGAATGTGTGTTGTCATTTTACTAAACCTAATAATCTAAATAATAAAAAATGGGGTTTTGTGTAGCAGGGTGAGTAGGATGTTTTCTAGTCAATGGCATTAATCTTAAGTGTTTTCAATGCCAGTTCCAGTGTAAAGAGCACAATATGATGTTTGTATTGAATGCATTTTCCTGGATTGTCATATAATGTGGCCATTTATTCAGGTATTTGTCTGTCTGATGTGTAGAAACTGTATCATTTTAGTCATAGAGAATAGCTTTGGATCTGAGTGTGGTTTCACAGGGTTGGTCTCTCTTTCTTCAAAATGAAATCTAATTATTCTATGACAGCAGTATTCACAGGGAAGGAGGGAAGCCAAGATCGAAGACATTGAAGGAAAAAAAAAAAGGGAGAGAGATGAGTGCTTCTCGCTATGCTGGATTTTCCCGTGTCTCCCTCTCTGCTTTCTCCACTATAGCTCTGGGATCAACCATCAGGGTTTTGACATGGTCTTGTTTTTTAAAATGTTGGACTGTGGACTGTAATCTCCACACATCTCTCTGGTCCTCCTGCATGGATGTGCCAGTGCCTGAGTCTGAGCCTCGGAGTGGGGGATGGGGGAGAGGGGGGAGGGGAGCAAGCTGTGGCCTCCATTTTCTGTGACGAGAGAACCCTGCTCGTCTCTCACAGGAGTGGAATCTAAAGGCACTGACTCAGTGTTGTCTCCTTTTTGTCCATCAGGTACCACTTGCAGATGGGAATACTGTCAGTGTTTTCTTGAACCTGGGTCTCTCTGGAATATATCCCAGAATCTGCTGAGGATTTATTTGCCTAACTCTCCTTGTGTGATGGATCATAGCTCCTGATCTGAAAATGCCCTTTGGATCAGCATGCTTTTTTACTACTGGTCATCCTGTCTTCCTGGTAGTTGCAGCAGTGTTTAGTGATGTTTATAATATAGGCTTGTGGCACTTTGTTCAGCAGCTCTGTGCTGCCTGGTGATGGCGAATGTTCTTTTTTCTTTCTTTCTTTTTTTTTTCAGGGCTGTGGTACACGTAGCAGAGCAACTTGGCTAACGCTTTCTTATTTTCATGTGGGCCTCGTTTGTTCACTCAGTCCGGAACAGGAAGGCCCCGGAGGGGGTGTGTGTGTGTGTGTGTGTGTGTGTGTGTGTGTGTGTGTGTATGTGACAGAGAGAGTGTAAGAGAGACTGTTGGCAGGCTGAAACAAGATACCCATGTCATATTTTTAAAGAAACTCTGCTCAACCCATGTTTTTCATTTTTCAGACACCACAAGCTGATGATGCATTTATTTTTCTACGTTTCACTGTGATCAGCTGTCTGTAATCACTAGTTTTTAAGGTCTGAAAACACAAGGAATTTATTTAGAAAAGCCCTGATGTTTGTGAGTTTTAGTGTTGTCTTGGTAGTAAACCGGTATTTGTTTTTTGTTTGGTAGAAATAACATCTTAATTCACTGTTAAAGCTCTGGATTGTGACGCAAACATCAAGTGTTTGAATAAGTGTAGGTTTAAAAGCTGATATGATAGTGTTGGGTTTGTCATAATAATTGATTCCCTGAAGCCTTTAGGATATGAATGGTAACCTCCATACGCCTATCAGTGAACTGACACTTGACCGACTTTGTATGGAATGCCTCTATAATGGTGGAGAAGGAAACCTGAAGAACATTCCTTGACTATCAGAAGAGGAGAAAAAAAGCTTATCCCACAAATGTGGTTGACCTTTGAGTTGTAGCCTGTAAAGCCATCATCCAAGCTGGAAACCAGAGCTGCAGCCAAAGCTATGCACTGGTCAAGTGTGTGACCTGTCAGGGGTCCTTGCGAGGGTTTTCTCCTCGGGGCTTGTGAATAAAAGCTACATCTTTGGAACAAGGCCCTCTGTTGCTCTAACAAAGGAGGAGCCAAACACTCAAAGACCTTCATTTATCGCAGGACCCCCTTTATTCCAGTGCTTTTTGCTACAGAGGAAATGAGAGCAGGTCTGGAGACCCGGGAAATTAGGCTTTTAGTGTGTGTTAGAGGGGGCTGTATTCGTAGCTTTTGGAGTGATTCACAATCTATGGGTTTATTGATGTATGATATTAATATTGGCCTGTTTAAATCAGGTTGGAAACAGAGCAGTAAATGAAGCCTATATTTTGAGCTATGAATTGGAAACACCAAATTCTCATCTACTTTTACTCCACATTTGTTTGAATATATACTAAATATAATATGTGGTTCATAAATTACATATTGTTTACAGAATGCCAGTATTATAAATATGACTTTGATCAGCAGGGCTTCTGAAATATGCCTGTGATGAAGATGTAGGCCAAAAATATTTGGACGGACCCTGTTTTGAAGCTAATGAGACGGGTCTCTTGCTATTGGTCTCCAAGAATGGGCCCAAATCCTTCAGGTGTGCAATCCTGTTGTTACTGAAGGGGCTTGAGAGGAGGCAGAAACATACTGCGAATTGCCATGAGACACTGTCCCTCCAGTAATGTGGACCAATTCCCTCTGGCTTTCTTGTTACTATGGGACTAATCACCATTTGTCATAAACAAAGCACAGAGCAAAGATCAGGACCTAGTCCAGCTAAAATATTACAGCTGCAACGTCTCCTGGCGGACGGAGGTGCGGGGTAATGTCAGCTAAATGGTCCTACGTGTTGTTGTGAATATCAACTTGTGCCTAGCAGAGAGGAGCGTTGCCATGGCGATTGTTACCATCCTCTCTCTTGGAACATAAAGAACATATTCAGACTCATTTGTCACCGATAGTATGGAAAGGATGTGAACTTCGTGCCATCATGTCAGAGATGTGCTGAATTCCAGTGAAAACAATATCAATGGAAATCTGCAGAATCCCAGTTGACAGACCCACTGGGACCTAGGTGCCTTAGGTGGTGTTCCACTTGTTTACTGTTATGCTGTTGTGGTTTCTGAACACCCTTTCTGACTTTGTGTTTGCCTCTCTTTCTGTGTTTCTGCTCGCTCTTGTTCGGTGCTCTGCAGTCTGGCTGAGGAGGAGATAAAGACAGAGTCTGATGTGGTAGAGGGGATGGATGCATCTCTACGATCCAAAGGTAAGTCTCTAAGGCCGAGTACCTTGCATTAAGAGTCAGACATCTGAGGCGACTCAGTTTCACAGAACGTAGAGGTTATTTACTGCAAGCTTCGAGAGCAGTGTAATGCATTTTGTTGGTCTCTTAGGAGTACAGAGATAATCCATTATACCTGGCTGCCTGCCTCTTTGTGTCAAGTATCAACACAGGGTCTAGTTCGTTTAGAGGGAGGCCTGTGGCCATTTGTTATTATCAAGTGTTAATGCAAAATGTTTAACTGGTATCCTCTATTATTTCTTTTTAATTACCTTTTGGATCAGTGTGATTGCTGTCGGTACTAAATATTAACATTTTCTTGATGACTGATAAAAACACTCAGTATTATCAAATTGCTAAAAACTGAATTGCTTCAATTTGCACATCCTCTCTTGGTTTTTCATCAAGCTCTAAGAATGATGTATTATGGTTTCTGATTTGTAAACTTTTTTTTTTTTTTTAATCTATCTTTTAATCTTCTTAAGCTTGTGTAACATGTTGGTCTTCTGTGGTGACCAATCCCGTCTCGTGTTGTGTGATGACCTGGTTGTCTTTCTGCGTCCAGTCCCTGATCCACCGGGGTCAGCAGAACGACCAGTGGCGCCACAGAAAAGAAAGGTGTCGAGTCCCACCCATTCCTCCAATGGACACTCTCCCTCAGACACTTCCCCCAGCCCTCTCAAGAAAAAGAAGAAGCCTGGGGCCGTGAACTGTAACAATAAAGACCAGGTAAGGGCTTCAGATTACTCATTTCAAAATCTGGTGTGTTCTCAAAGGCTGTGGATTATGGTGCTGGAGGTGAATGGAGCAGTACTCAGTCCCTCGACACCACAAGTTGGAGTTGCCAAAGAAGATGGTTGTTGATTTTGGGAAGTTATATAAATTATCAGGCAAATTATCTTTTTCTGTAAGAATATAAATTTGAACAAACTCTGACTGGAGGCCTGCACACACTGCAGCACGAGATTCAAAAAGCGCAGTGCCACATTGCCTGTGAGAACATGCCCATTTTGATAATGACTGCAGCATACAGCTTAAAATGGACCAACAAGTAGGGGTGTGACTTCCTGTGAGAGTTGCTATGTCTTGTGCAGGTTGTGTAGACTGTGTTATAAATGCATGGTCAACTCAAATACACTTATTTTGTTAGACATTTTGGATTCTTGTGTTTTTGATGACTCCTTAAATGTGACATCAATCACCTATGGTCATTTATGTCCAGTTATTTTGCTGTGTTTTAAATTTTATGCATTTTGGTAGTATATGGCTATGACACAGATGTTTTTATTATACGCTTGCCAGATTAATGTGGTGCTGAGTGATTCCCCTTCGTCCTTTAGCCCCATGTTGATCTTGCATGATGTTAAAAGATAATTATAGTCTTTTTGACTTCAGCATATGCCTTCATGATAGGTTTAGAATACATGCTTTGATTTTCTGGAAAGGGTCAAATAAATGACAGTTAAAGTTACCACTAAAGATAAATGAACACCAAAAACCTATTTGGTGTCAACTCAATGTAATTTGGACAGTGAAACATCATCACCTTGAGCTGTGAAACAGATGCATCAGCTTCTATTTATCCAATAATGAAGCACCAGTGATGTAACAGTTGGGGACTTACCAGACAATCATGTCATGCATTGTGTTTACGCTCAGGTGAGCAGATGAGCTACTCTTAGGGTCACACCCTAAAACCTGTTGGGTTAGTTTTGTTTGACTGAAACTGTCACATGACTAGATGTTAAGACATCCTATATAGTAGACAATGCAACTCAGTACGCCCCTGTGCAATATCACTAAAATGTTAAATGATTCAAAACTGTCTCATCAGTTCGCTCATCATCTTTTAAATGGTGGAGAATTTGGTCCCATGTACAATCGATAACAAACGGGTTAAATAGACTACATTGAAAATACGAGCCCCAAAGTGCAACCTCAGTACAACAAAAGTCAGACCACCTGTGATCACTGCAACAAATTGATTACACTTGTGATTTTTGATTAAGGCTAACTGCATGACCAAGTTTATAAGGTAAACTGAACACCACAGCTTTCTCAGTTTTGGCCTGTATTGTGTCTAATGCAGCATGGCTCCACATGGTAACGAAGTACCTGAACCACACTAAATCTAAGTTTTTATAGCCAAATACTAAATAAAAAGATGGCTCCCCGTCTCAAGAAGCTTGGCAGGAGAGGGATTTTCCAACATGACAAAATCACACAAGAATTTTTAAAGAAGAAAAAAGCAACCGTGACCTGGCTAAGTAAGGCTTGAATCCAGTAGAACATCTTTTGGAGTATTTTAATGCAGAAGGTAGAACAACAAAACTCTTGAAAAAAACTCTCTGAAAAGAATCATCTGTGAAGAATGGCAGAAAATCTCTCCACAGATTTTTGCAAGGCTGGTATCATCCACACCTAACAGGGTCGAGTTTTGACGACTGACTTTTGTTACAGCAGATTCTTTAATAGGAACCTTTCATTATAGTTTAGTTAGTCAAATATTTATGCTTTTATTAAATGGACAGAATTGTGGAATTTTTCAACATTTTAAAGATATTGACAAGGGGCATACTGTTTTGCTGTATACTGCATTTGATTAAAACAGTATTGTGTTGGGTTCATTACCTTAATTGCCCTCTATGCTGCTTATCCTGCTTACCCCAACTGACTGCTGCCTTGTTTCTGTTGCACTGCACCTTTTTGTGTTCCTGCGTGTTTTTTTGAAACCTCCCCCCCTGTTTCTCTTGCCTGCATTTCAGTCAGAGCTAAGACATGGTCCCTTTTACTATATGAAGCAGCCAGCACTCACCACAGACCCTGTTGATGTTGTACCGCAGGACGGCAGGAATGACTTCTACTGCTGGCTGTGCCACCGCGAGGGCCAGGTGCTCTGCTGTGAGCTCTGCCCCAGGGTGTACCACGCCAAGTGCCTCAAACTACCAGCCGAGCCCGAGGGCGACTGGTTCTGTCCCGAGTGTGAGGTATCTTGCAGGAGACGTGTATGATTAGTGTGGGTGTACACAAAAGATCGTGGCACTCAAGGCACAATCTCACTTGCCTGTTTGACAAAAGGGGTGTCAGATTATGTGCCATTCAGTCAGAGAGGAGGAACTGATGAGTGAATTTAGTCTGAGGTTGATCTAAAAACCTCTCCGGGTCCTCCCAAGACACATGGTATGACACCCCTGCAAGCGTAACTGATTGCAAGATGTCGGAGGATTAAAGTTGTAATCTACTTCTTCACATTTTGGAAAATTTACTGTGCACGTCTTTTAACTGGCACAGTTGTGAACATCTAACATTTGTGCAAGCTAAATCAAAAGACAGCAGATGATGTAGATCTTACAACAGCTAAGATGTAAATATATATTAATACCTGTGTTCAGACCTTTTGCTTGACGTTTGTTACATTCATTATATTTCCATTTATGTCATGAATCATTTTTGTTGTTGTTGCAGAAAATAACAGTTGCCGAATGCATTGAAACCCAGAGCAAGGCAATGACGATGCTGACAATAGACCAACTGTCCTACTTGCTCAAATTTGCACTCCAAAAGATTAAACAGCCAGGGGTAAGACTTGTTAAGATCCATTTAATGCTGGTTTAATAGGTGTTATTATCATTCTATGTATAAGAAAGTGTTTCATAGTCAAACAAAAGTCCAGGAAATGAGACATTCAAATTATGGCTAATGCATCTGTTTCTCTCTTTTCTCTTCTTCTCTTTTTTTATATTTGTGTAAGTAGACAGAGCCTTTTCAGAAGCCTGTGTCTCTGGAACAGCATCCAGATTATGCTGAGTACATATTCCATCCCATGGACCTGTGTACTTTAGAAAAGGTAGCATTATTTATTTGATTTGATTTGCACCAAAAATGGTCAAAACATGCAAAGTATTTTGTCTTTTGTTTTTTCTTGTGTTTCATTTTATTACTTTTCCTTTTTTCATAGAATATCAAAAAGAAAATGTATGGCTGCACAGAAGCCTTTCTTGCTGATATGAAATGGATCTTACACAACTGCATCATCTATAATGGAGGTAAGCAACTTTGACATAGCAAACACAGTTTTCTACTAAATAAAAAGAAAATATCAAATCAGCTTGTGACTTCATTCTAGGTAACCACAAACTAACAGCAACTGCGAAAGTCATTGTCAAGATTTGTGAACATGAGGTAAAGAAGCTTTTCGAACTCAGTAATAGCAAAGTTTCTCTAAATGTTTCTAATTGATAAATTAAATATGTCCCTCTTATTCAATATGCGTTTTAGATGAATGAAATTGAAGTGTGTCCAGAGTGCTACCTGTCTTCATGCCAAAAAAGGGACAATTGGTTTTGTGAGCCATGTGTAGGTCTTTACATTATGTTAAATACTATATTTGAACAGTGT
Organism: Seriola aureovittata; assembly: GCF_021018895.1. Classification (NCBI taxonomy): domain Eukaryota; kingdom Metazoa; phylum Chordata; class Actinopteri; order Carangiformes; family Carangidae; genus Seriola; species Seriola aureovittata. The sequence goes on along the minus strand of NC_079372.1, from coordinate 11,723,357 downwards.
TTATACATCTCGGCTTACTGTTGAGCTGTGAAACAGTTAATTTTTTTTTTTTGGTCCCCAATAGAGTCAACCCCACCCCCTGGTCTGGGCAAAGCTTAAGGGTTTTCCTTTCTGGCCAGCAAAAGCACTTCGGGAAAAGGATGGGCAGGTAGACGCACGCTTCTTTGGGCAACATGACAGGTGAGATTAACTCTTGAGCACAACAGAAGAAATTACTTCCTTGTATTGCGGCTGTTTGACCAAATATAGGCCAATTCTAATTTGGTAAATGTTTTGTTGTACTTTTTGCTGCGGCAGGGCCTGGGTCCCCATCAACAACTGCTACCTCATGTCCAAAGAGATCCCTTTCTCTGTGAAAAAGACAAAAAGCATTTTCAACAGTGCCATGCAAGAGATGGAGGTCTATGTGGAAAACATTCGCAAGAAATTTGGGGTCTTCAACTATGCACCCTTCCGTACTCCTTACACACCCAACAACCAGCTACAGATGCTTTTGGACCCCTCCAACCCTAGTGCTGGGACAGTGAAGACGGAGAAACCAGACAAACTTCGCTTCAACTTTGATATTACCGCATCTCCTAAGATGGTCCTCAGCAAGAGTTCTACACCCAGTGGTATGAGTCGGAGGGTCTCCATGACGGACATGCCTCGGTCCCCCATGAGCACCAACTCTTCAGTGCACACAGGGTCTGATGGGGAGCAGGACATGGAAAAGGCCAGTAGGAATCCTGCCTTCCATTACAGCACTGGAGAGGAATCAATGGACTGTTCTGGTAAATAAATAATAAAGTGACTATTATCAATATTTTTATAATGAAAATATATCAAATGACAATGTGAAAACACTGTGACAGTGTGAAAAAGGTTGTTTGTAGTGATGAAACTACAGAGAATTATAACGCCAATCTGAATCTCAGCTTTAAGGAGTTTTATATAGTGAGTTCCAGCTCATTGTTTAGCTGTCCAGTCTGCAAATATACAGTTTTCACTTTCACTGCTTCATCAGTAGCATCACCAGTTGCAGCAGGCAGTTGTTTTCAGTGCATCTCTGAAAATTATAATGTTGTTGTGTCACTGCTGGATGTGTAAATGGGCAACTGTTTGCTCACCATATCAATTTAAGAGATCATAATAGGTCAGTGTTGTGTTCACATCTGCTTCTTCGATCCCCAAGTGGCCAAAAAATCAGTTGCAGCTCAAAAGTCTCACATATCATATACATGCATACATACATACCCATCTCCACAGCACTGTGTTAGTGCTGGAGAATGTGATTATGCTATAGGGGAAACAAACACTCTGGCTTGTTTGTATTTCTTTAAATCATCGTGGGCGATGTATTGACGGTGCCCCTGCAAAATAGTGTCAGAGGAGGGGACTTGTATTGGTGGAACATTTGCAAGGGAAGTGATCACTGTCATTAAAATGGCAAATTTTCTGCAAAGGCAACGCCCCCAAAAAACAGTAAAAGACATATGTCGACTGTGTGATTGCACAATCCAAATCGTCGTCCAAACTTGACATGTAGCATTCTTACTGAGAGGAGGTTGTTGTTGTTGTTGTTGTTTCCTGTCGTGAAGGGGATTTTGAAAATGTTAATGTGTAGATAGCGGAAGGGGAGGAGACTGCCACATGAAACACACTGCCAGTTGCAGGGTTTTACCCACAATCTTCATCCAACGAGTCAGACTAACATCACCCTTGCTATGTAGCCTTCAGTGGAGTGATGGCATTTTGAACCATTTTACCTAAATATGTAAATCAAAAATAACTAAGGTTGAATTTTTTTGTTGTTGTGGTTACAGCGTCTCCTGTCTCAGGAAAGATGGGTCCTGCAGGAAGTGTAACAGGAAGCCCGAAGCCCTTTAACCCTGGACTCGTACCCAAGCAGGAGAGGACAGCAGGCACAGGCGGCATCCTCAATCTCAACCTGGGTCAGTACCAACAGCACAAGTATATTTTTATGTTTCACCATTTCCATCATCATGACACAAGATGTTCACAAGTCATTTTTTGCAAGTCCAAGTCAAGTCCCAAGTCTCTAAAGTTTGTAATGAACGTTCTGTCATCTGCTGCATGCCATCCAGTCCGCTTAGAACACTGCATTACTATATCTAAGCAAATCAAAGCAAGTGCTGCATTATCACCACTCCTTTATCTATAAAGTTACACATAATACTGAAGGAGGGAATGACATTCAGCTCATCAGACATTTCCTTGTTAATGAGCCAAAACATTTAAAACCTAAAAAAAAAAAAATGCCAATGTCAAATGAACTAGGGAAAAAGTGAAAAAAAAAAAATTGGCCTGGGACTTTTGACTTGCATTTGCCAACCAAAATCCATCTGCATACACCATCACATATGGCCATATGACACTTTACAAGAATCATGCAGTAAAAAGAGGATACATTAATTATGATGATTTGTGGAATAATAAATGAAATAGAACAATTGGTACATCCTAATTTTTTTTTTTTTTTTTTTACTTTCCTCTGTATAAGTTAGCAAAAATTCAAAGTCATAGTAAATAATCTGTATCTGCCACAAACTTCACAGGGTTTTTCCTCTGGTCCTTGCCCCATCACTTCACCAAGTTTGGTGCAAATCGTTTGAGTACTTTTTGCGTAGTCCTGCTGACAAATAACCAAACAGACATGGGTGAACACTTTAACCTCTTTGGCAGAGGTAACAATTCACAAGTCCCAAATCTCGAGTCCAAGTCGAGTCTGAAGTCTTTTGAGGACAAGTCTAAAGTCACAGTGTGTGCGACTGAAGTGCAACTTGAGTCCAAGTCACACACTCGAGTCCCCATCTCATGCGAGCCAATACTCTGAAGAGACATGAAGAGAGAAGAATTTGCACTGAAATTGAACATTGACCTGTTCCTTTTAGATCGAGTGAAGGCTGAAATGGATCTGAAGGAGCTGAGTGAGACTGTGCAGCAGCAGCAGCAACAACAACAACATCAGCAACAACAAGCATCAGCTGCTCTCCCTACTCCAAAGAGACACATCAGGAGCCTGGACAAGACTATTGAAAGCTGCAAGGCACAGCTCGGTACATATACAATCACCCGGTGCTATTTTTTTTTTTTTTTTTTGGCCCAGAACTCTTACTGTTCATCTTGCATCATGTTGCTTCTTGATACTCAAAAACAACTGCAATTATATTTTAAAGTAATTTCAAGAATGTTTCAGGTTTGTTGTGTGATGCTCAAATGGCCATTTGCATAAGAATTTAGATTGTTGTTACAAAAGATTTGAGACAGTTTGCCAGTTTAAGTGGTGATGAATTATGAGGAATTCGCCCCCAAAACACGGGGCAGGTGAAACATGTGATATCTGACGCTCTGTGACTGCTGTTGACTGGGATTAGAGGTGGGAAACTCTGTTTGGGTGTTACCAAAGAAAAAAGTCTTTATTTCACTCTACCTAACAAAAAGTCTTTCACACTTTTAAAAAATATATAATGAAGACTGTATGTTTCTCCATACAGGGATAGATGAGATTTCTGAAGATGTGTATAAAGGTGTGGATCACAGTGACTCTGAAGACTCTGAGAAATCTGACTCAAGTGACAGCGAGTATCTCAGTGACGAGGAACACAAGCCAAAGAGCTCCGCCCAGGACGACAAAGACAAGGCAGAGAAAAAAAGGCCTAAACCTGGCACGGACAGAGAGAATAAGGAGGGAGTAACGGGGACAGGGGATAAAGCCACCCCTGAACCCCTGCTCAAAGAGAAACAGGGCAGCAATGGCCCAGATAGGGACCTGCAGGACAAGCCCAGAACACCCCAGTCTCAGCCCGTCACTGACAAGCCTAAAGCTCCAGAGGAGGGCAGAGCAGCCGCTGCTACATCAGTGGCTGAGCAGGACTCTGATTCTGAAAGAGAGCTGGTGATTGACCTTGGGGATGAACATGGAGGCCGAGACTCAAAGAGGGCAAGAAGAGAGCCAGGGGCTTCTGCTGCCAAAACTCTCAAAGAGTCTAATGTTGCCAAGTTGGAAGGTGAGGCCTTTGATGTACTGTATCCACTTTTTCCTGTGACTCTCTCATTCTGTGCTATCTTGCCTTTGTCAGGTTGACGTTTGAGGCCATTTCCGGTGTCATACTTATATACAGTCTATTGAAAAGTTATGTGAATGATAAATCAGCAAAGATACCAAGTATGCAAAAAATTACTGTTGTTTTTTTCTAAAAAAAAAAAAAGATACAATTTACAAAATACAATTACTCTTAGTGAAAAAATATACAGGATGAAATACATACAAAACATACTATAATTACTATACTACTATATAATTGAATATCCGCTTTTCAATACAAGGCAACAAATTTTGTATTCTTTCAACACGTTTTCCAAAATACAATGTTCTCGAATCGCTTCCATTTCCGAAGTCATTTAGGATTAGGCATAAATGTTAAAAGTCTGCAGGTGACTTTTTACACATCCATTCCTTTACTCAATTTCAAATTGTTCTAAAAGAAATCCTGTTCCTTGGAGACAAATATAATCCAAAAGACTATAAAATGGCTTCAAGTCTAACTCTTTGTTTAACCCTTTTATTAAAGCACCTGATTTAGAAATCCAGAATGCCTGAGCAATATTTTTTTTTCTGCCCAGGTAAACTGCCTTCATCTGCTACAGCAGCAGCACCGTCACGGGAAGCTGCCTCCAACCTGAAAGACTCCTTGCAACCTGGCATCACAGCAGCCCTCAACCTTGTTTCCACTGCATCTTCCGGACAGCCCAGTGCCAGCACAACTAACAGCGGACCCACCAGTGCTCCCTCTCCTGCCTCCACCTCAGTTTCCGCAGCATCCCCAGTACCTGCAGCTGTAAAGAAACAGCGCCCTCTGCTGCCTAAAGAGACAGCTCAGGCTGTGCAGCGGGCAGTGGTTTGGAATCCCACTAAGTTTCAGACGTCCTCTCAGAAGTGGCATATGCAGAAGGTGCAGAGGCAGCAGCAGCATGGAGAGCAGTCAGCAGCGCAAACACAGGCCCAGACTCAGGGGCAAACACGTAGCCTACAGCAGCTGCAGTCACAACAGCAGAACTCCTCCTCCAGTACCCGCTATCAGACCAGACAAGCAGTCAAGGGTATGTTCATCAGCGTTATCATTCATCTGAGCACTCAACTTCACAAAATGTGCTTTAAAAGATTTATAATTTCTCCTTTTTCCACCTTTATCCCCTTAAGTGCAACAAAAAGACCCACCTCAGAATACGTCCTCATCCACAGCTGCCCAGGTCCCATCCAGTAGCTCTTCTTCTTTCATGTCAGGAGACTTACAGATCCCCACGGTCTCCGCCGATGTGGCTGCAGATATAGCCAAGTACACAAACAAAGTGAGTTTCGGTTCTCAGCTCTGTGAAGATTGATGAATCTTAAAGTGGTGAAAGAAGTTAAAATGGTGGACTAATATCACATGTTTTTGGCAAAATGTTGCAGATTATGGACACAATAAAGGGGACAATGACTGAAATCTACAATGACCTTTCCAAAAGCACATCAGGAAACACGATTGCAGAGGTGAATACTGGCATACACATGGGTACTTTTTAATGTGTCGTAATAATAATTTGCAAGATTTAAGGGATTATAATCGCTGTGTATTTTTGCCACAGATTCGACGGTTAAGGATAGAGATTGAAAAGCTCCAGTGGCTGCATCAACAAGAGTTGTCAGAGATGAAGCACAATCTCGGTAAGTTTCCCACTCCCAGCATGTGTGATTACACCTCGAAGAGTTAACATGACACTAAACCAGTCATTACCTGAATATCGCATGGTTACAGGTGTTTCTGTTTTACATGTGGTATCAGTTTTGAGTTATTTGTGTTTGTTTGATTTCAACACAGAACTGACAATGGCAGAGATGAGGCAGAGTCTGGAGCAGGAAAGAGAACGGTTGGTGGCTGAGGTGAAAAAGCAGATGGAGTTGGAAAAGCAGCAAGCAGTGGATGAGACCAAAAAGAAACAGTGGTGCGCTAACTGCAGAAAGGAGGCCATCTTCTACTGCTGCTGGAACACCAGTTACTGTGATTACCCCTGCCAGCAAGCCCACTGGCCAGAGCACATGAAGTCCTGCACGCAGTCAGGTAATGTGAGCATGCTCATTATGACGCACGCTCTGTCCTTGCTCTGCTGGAGAAGACTGTTTTCTTTTCTGTAACATTTAGTTGTTGATTTGTGGTGGACACCAGGGTTCTGCAACTGGAATAAAACATTAATCTGCAAATATGAATACCAAAGCCACTGTTTGGTAGATTTTAAAATTATCTTCATTTTTTTTAAACAAAACATTACACTTACACTTAAAAATGCATTTACAGGCAGGATAGAGGATGGCCTCTGGGCACTTTCTGAGAGTGGTCCTCGGGCTGTGTTCGCTCAGCATGAATGCTTCTCCACTTCATCTTCGGTTACTGTTTCCTGTTTCGGATGATGCACCTAATACATGTTCGTCAAGCACTCTGACACAAAACTGAAATCTTGTTTGACATTTAGGACGTGGCATTGAGGTTGCATCAGTGATCTATCCTGCTACAGGAGGAGGATATGTTACTTTATGTAGTATTAGGATGGGTGCCTCTCCTGATGTGAAACTAATCTATAATGAAAATAAGAAAACTTCTGGGTTTTTCTTGAGTGTTATACAAAAACATGATGTGTTTGACACAGTTATTATCTCTTACTGATTATGTATTGAGGATGTAGGTTGTTGTCTGTCAAACAGAGCTGTGTTCCTGGATTTAGCAGCAAAGTTATTTTCTCTCTACTCATACAATTCTGATATAAGACTCATTCTTTTTCAGATGGGTTATTCAATACCATTTCAATGTTGTGCAACAAAAAATATGCTTTATTGCCTTTTTATTGAGTTTGATTTTTTTTTTTAACATTCCAGCTTGAAATTCGAAGGCAGCTCCCTCTCTGCTCTAGCTATTTATGCTATTCAGGGTCAGGTGTAAAAATGAATATGAAATTGTCCCCAGTACAGTCTGTCCTCCCTGTCCTTCTGTCTATAAACCTATCCCCATGATCACAAGCACTAATTTCTTCAAAGGCCAATATGATGTATCTATACTGATCAAGTATTGTATGACTTGGCAAGAATAAATACAAATAGGTTAACTGATCATTCCTGACCCCTTCTCCAACCTGTGGAGTAAGAGGCAGATTCTGCAGACACACAAGCAGCTATGGTAGTGTCCATGTTCTCATTTTCTGTTTTGCTTTTCTTTCCAGCCACAGCTTCGCAACAGGAGCCGGAGGCAGAACCCAACTCGGACCCTTCAGTCAAATCATCAGTTCACTCTCCTGCCACACAGACCCTGCCCTCAGGAGCAGGATCCATATCAGACAAAAGCAACTCTCCCACATATATGGACAAGAGTAAGGACAGTGGTGCCGTTACTGTGACCTAACTGCTACGCTACAGAAACTCTGGCAGACTTTGCAAGGCCGCTGTAGGGCTTGTGGCGTCAAACGTGGCGTCAGACTTGGTGCTTGAAGGCCTACACCTCTGCAACAAATCGCTTCGATTTTTCCATTCCCACATGTGCATCATGACATTTTTGGTTTATCCCTCATTCACAGTTTCCACAAATCTGTGTTCTGTTGGATTTACCATGTGAACGTAGTCTGTCTTGAGAAATAAAATGTGAGTCTGTATGTTTTCATACTGTAGTTTTATGTTATAGCTCTGTTACCACTTTTCCAATCTGAGCAAGATTGTATCACCCCACAGAATATTTGCTACATTATCATTTTTAATGCTGCTCTTAAGTGCTTCATGGTGGTTTTATTTTGTTGACTGCTCTCCATATTATTGAAACAGCCATCAACAGTTAATACTCATTTATCATGGTGCCACCATAGGTATTTTGAGTTATGCAAGTTTCATCTTTATTTTTAAACCATGTCCTCTTCACATCAACTGAGGTATTTTGAGTAATGCAAATTTACACATTATGTCTTCAGCCATGTCCTCTTCATGTCAGCAGTGACATTTTTGGCTCATACCAGTTTTGTATTGTTGTTCCACATTGTATAGGCCTACATAAAAATATCTGTGATTTATTAAAAATAACTAAAAAAAAATTTAAACTGTACAAAGGTTTTGTAAGAAGATAACTGAACAATATTTATAGTGTTATATGTTTTATAGTATGTTTAATTAAATCACATTTCTATGTGTCTAAAAAAAAAAAAAGTTATTTGAAAATAAATTACTTCACATGAATGTCAGCGCTGAGCGAAGTTTCTGTTTAACCGGTTATCCAAAGCTGATGTAAATCCTGGTCAGACTGTGTCTAAGAACTGGGTAGGTATAAATAGAAAAACTGCTTTTTGGCTGGATATTCTTTGTTGTGAGCATGTATGTTTTGAGCTTGTGTCACGTACTTGTTTACATATTGTACATACAATATATGGACTCGTGAAGCAAAAATAAAAATGCTCTGATCAGTTTGGTCTGTTTTGGTTTAATGTCCTCAAAGTGGTGAGAAATCAAACTTCCATCATGAACACTGGGAAAATAATTCACTCAGATTGACATTGCCCATTGCACCTTGTTTAGTTGAGTCAAAATGAATCACTTATCGTGGTCATTAAATAATCATTTTAGTCATTGTGTGAGCAGAAATGTCAAATATTTGCTGTTTTTAAACTTTCAGATAAGAGGCTTTCATAATTTTCTTTGTCACATGACAATAAATTGGATATCTTTGGATGTTAGACTGCTTGTAAGACATTTGAAGAAGCATTTTTACTGACAAACGATCGATCGTTGATTGTAAAGATAACTGGTGGATTGATCAATAATGAAAAGTAGTCGAATAGTCAAAGTATTTGCAGCCCTACAATATTAGTATGATGTATAATTTGTTTTTCTTAGCCTACTATTAATGTGTGAACTGAAATTGTTAAAAAAAAAAAAAAATACAAAAGCCGAGACTACAGTTATTTTCCTATAAAAGTTGGACAATTTGATTGTGATTTCGGGCAAAGAAAAAATATATTTCAATAAAAATAATTAAGAAAAAGAAAAGATTAACAGCTACAGCGGCTGTAAACACGGTTGTTTTCCGCCTGCAACTTCTCGCGAGGTTACGATCAGCACGGCAGAGAAAATGGAAGGCTGTGCTAGATAGCTAGCCGAGCGAACGTAACCGTAACTGGAAAATTTGTCATTTATATTGAAGGTATGATTTCAGTTTTCCTCAGATTGTGGGTGTACAATTGTGCAACATTTAACTCCTGTGCCGGTATCTTTGAAGACCATTAGCTTCCCACCGTATTGCTTTTGTTACCAGATAGTGTAGCAGCTAGCTTTCAGCTAAACTAGCTGCAGAGAACAATGTCAGTCGTCGTGTTCAACAAGACTTCTCCCTCTCCAGAAAAACTCACGAGTATTTGCAAGAACGTTTCGTTCTGTGCTTTTACAGTCGACTGAGTTCTGGTACTGAAATTAGGAAGGTCTGTTGTTTCGTTTCTGTTTTGCTAACGGGTGTTGGTTAAGTGTAGAGTACAGGGGCATTGTGGACAGCCCACCTATTTCTAATTCCTGTTGATCAGTCTCTGCTTAAATAAACCATTTGCTTTTTTTCATCCACTCAATTGTCAATTTATTAGATACACCTAAACCTAATGCAGTTTAATACATAATAACCAATCCTGGAATAAATCCTTCATGAAGGTTATAATGTGTAGTTTTTATTGAAACTGTGAAAGAGGTGTTGATTATGATGTATGGTCATTTTTGGAAGCTGCAATTTGTGGTCTTGTGATGCACTATGTTGACAGATGTTTCTGATATTTTTCAATGCCATTCTAATGAAAGAGAGTAGACTAAAAAACAGAAACACCTCGTTGTGTAATGCAACACAGCACCACAAACTACATCCTTATAAAATAATATAGAATGGAATCAACACCTCTTTAACACAGTTACAACAAAAAACAAACATTATAACTTTCAGGAAAGTAGGATTTATTGCACGACGGTTTTATCTTAGTTTGAGCTAGGTCTGCCTAATACACTGAAAACTGAGTATGTACAAATGCACTCAGCTGTTTGTTACCTAGACATAGGCTGAATAAATAAGAAAAGAAAAAAATTCTGTTGCATCTAAGTGTCTCTGAAGGATCATTTAACAAGTCAGTCAGACAATCATGCCATTACTAAAGAGATGTAGTCTTAAAGGGCTGCATTTCAGTCACCATTTAAAACTTGCTCCATTGCCTGAAAACAGAAACTAACTAATGTAAACGAGAATAGCTTTATTGCAAATTTGGCTGTATTGAAATACTGTATATGTCAGCAAAGAGTAGGAGGGAAGAAAATGGCTGAAACCAACTGACACTAGGTAGAATGCAAATGTGACACGATGATTCATGAGTAAGATAATTAGTGTGTTATGTCATCCATGGACATTTAGTGACTTTAGTGAAGATTTTAGCTTGAAAGTAGTTGTTAACAGTGGTTCTTCAAAAGTTTTCAACTACAACCTCAATTTCACCTGTTTACCATACATGGTTCGGCCATTTACTAGGTTTTGACCTAGTCTTGTTAGACAATTTTTAACATTTATACACTAAACAATAACTAGATTAATCAGTAAAAAAAATTCAGGTTTAACGATAACCACTTGGGGCTGCAACTAATAAATTAGTTCAGTGTATAAAATTTTCGAAAATAGTGAAAAATGACCCCTAAAATGTCAAGTCATGGTCAGGGATTATAAATGTGAATATATATTCAGTGACCAGTTTATAAGGTACACATAGCAAAAACTAATGCAATGTCTTATACCAGAGCTCTGCAATAAATCCTACCCTCATGAAGGTTATCATATACAGTGCTGGTTGAAACTGTAGCTGTTGAATTATTATAAACACCTATCAAGATAAAACAATTCTATAGTAGTTGAATCAACACTTCTCTAAAGCAGTGTCAACAAAAACTAAAAATTATAACCTTTATTAAGGTATGATTTATGTTGGTTAGACACCATTGGTTTTAGGTTAGTTTCTCATAATGCAATAGCAATTGACTGCATTGTAGAAGTATTAGAGGTATGTTTTTGAATTTAGTTTTTATTTTCAATGAAACTTTCAAATTGGAATGAATGGCGGTAAGTGCCATCACCTACACCAGTCGGTCTTTTAAAATTGAGTTAAACTGTTAAGCCATGTTTTTGTGTATCAATAATGACCTTTAATCTAATGGAGTTGCTTTGTTGTATTTCCCCTCCCTAATTTACCCAGGTACATAGAAAGACAAGTGGAATGACACTTCAAGCGTCCTGAAAATTAGGCTTTGGCAGCCATCAACTTATTAGTTGTAGAGGTACCTTGGATACTTTTTTTTCAGCATTAAGGCCTCATCCAATTTACCAATAGTTGACATTCCTTTACATTTGTATAGCAACAAATTATATCCTCTGTGTTTTGACAGCCTTGTTCCCTACGGATGTCCCAATGGAAAATAACCACATCACAGGTGATAATAATTCAGGTAAAGCTGATTTTGTGGTCTATAAATTGCTTCCATGGACAGACTGTAGCTGCAGATGAACATGAAAGACATGTTGGTTCGCATTATGTTAATTCTGTGTGTTCCTGTTTTTCAATAGAGGAACAGCAGAGCCAGACAGAAGGGGCAGAGTCGAACGTCAGGCCAACCCTGTCACAGGTTAAAAAGTCCTGGGGCTTCAGGCGGACAACGATCGCTAGACGGGAGTTCATGGAAGAAGTTGGAGACCTAACACACAGCCCTCCACTTGTAAGGAGAGGCAGAGGTCGTCGAACCAACCAGACACCTCAGACTACTACAGAGACCCGTGCCTCACAAAAAGCTACATGCTCAACTAGGAGTGTTATAGAGGACCTCGAGTGGTCTTCTCCATCATCACCTGCATCAGAGGAAAGCAAGCCAGCCTCGGAAGCTTCTGCAGGAGGGAGCCTTGACCCCAGCTTATGGCAGGATTTTGGGTCTGCTTTCCACACTGCCTTCTCACTACTTGGCGGGAATGAGGGCTTGTCGATGGACATGCCAGATGCACTAGCAACCCCTGATTATTTGGAAGCTACCGATGCCATCGAGGCCCTTCCTCCTCAGGCTATAGATGAGGTGCCTGATAATATGGAATCAGCTGATGACATGGAAATTTTGCAGACAGTTGCTCCTGACAATGTGGCAGGAGGGGAAATAGATGATGTGGTGTTGATCTCTAGTCAAGAAGAGGACAGTGATGAAATGACTCTGATGCAGATTAAGGAGCAGCTAGCATCTAAAAGCAAGCAGGGAGACACGAGAGCTCGAGGGGGTAAAGGTGGAAGGGGAAAGGCCAGAGGACGGGGTAGAGGCAGAGGGAGAGGTAGGGGCAGAGGGAAAGGAAGGGGCAGAGGGAGGGGCAGGGCAGTGGAGCTCCAGTCAAGCATTGCAGCTGATGTGGACAATGATGATGAGGTGATGCTTTTTAATGCCGCCGAGCCACAGCAGCAATTGCAAGAGGAGGAAAATGAACCACGCAGCCTTGCTGAAATAGAGATTTCATCTTCTCACTCTGATATGAGTCCTGCGCAGCGCTCATGCTCAGACTGCATAATCATAGACACTGATTTAGACCAGATTACTGATGTAACTCCTGGCCAGTATGATGATGCACCAGAGGAGGAGGAGGAGGAAGAGGAGAAGAAGAAAGACGATGAGAATGTAGGAGAGTATTCAAGCATATCGGACACTGAGGGTTATGACTCCAATGCCCTATACTGCATCTGCAGACAAAAACACAATAAAAGGTACATGCTCATTTCTGGTAACAAGATCTGTTGGACTGAGCTGCTCTTCCAGGGGTTTGCATACCTGAACCATCTGTCAGTTTCACTTCCTGATCACTACTGTTTGTTCACTGCTTCTTCTAGGTTCATGATCTGCTGTGACAGTTGCCAGGAGTGGTTCCATGGCAACTGTATTGGTATCAGTGAAACACAAGGCCGTATGATGGAGAAAAAAGGGCAAGAGTATATCTGCCCCCCCTGCACTACCAAGAAGCAACTTCAGTCTGAGCCTCACTCTCAGCCAGAGCCTGAGCTTAGCTTTTCCGAATGCGTGACACTAAGTCCTTCTGGTGAAGAAGGGGAGGGGCATGAGGAGCAGCAAGCCCTGAAGGTTAAAATTTCATTTGGATTGTCAGTGATCTCCAGATGGATCATTGATCATAGGCACAAAAAATAAAGATAATGAATGAAAATTGCTTTTCAACTTGTTTCCAGCTGTAGTTAGTATGTAGGTTGAATATTCGTCACTTCTGGGTGTCAGTAACTATGTAACGAATCAACACAGTGTAATATTTGTATTATGAGTCAATGGCTGATTTGCATGAAGGAAGTCTGGTGTCTGGTTCTAAGATGAGAATCGGTTTTCAGGAGACTGTGGTGGTGGAGGAGGAGGCGGAGGAGGCTCCTGTGATTAGGCCAGAGCCTGAACCCGAAGCTGAGATGGAGATGGACAGCTCTCTTCCCCTGTGCATTGGACCTGGGTGCCCCAAACAAGCCCTACCGGACTCTGTTTACTGTGGCACTGACTGCATCCTTCAGCACGCTGCTGTTACTATGAAGACACTGTCTGTCCCTAAGGCGCCTAAGTCCAGAGGGCGGCCACAGAGAAAAGCTGCCACTGCCAGACCCACTGCAAAGGTAAGGAATTTGAACATTGAGACTTAGACACTGAGACAGATGTTTGAGCTGTTCAGAGATATTTTCTTGTCGGGTCTTTTCCATAGTTTGTGTCTGTTTTTAATGTGAAACCACAGTGTAAAAATGAAGGCTTAAAAAATGAAATTATCTTTATTTTTGACCTCCTGTAAATATTTTCTTCCCAGGGTCAGAGGTCGGTTAGGATGTCTAAGAGGTTAGCAGGAAAAGCTGAGGAAAAGGGTGAAGAGGAGGACATGAAGGAAGATGATGGAGGGAATAAGGAGGCTGCATCTCCCTTAGCCTGCGACCCCAGTCTCACAGAAGTTCAGACCACTTCCATACCATCATCTAAGTTTTACACAGCGTGTATGTACCATTCACTACTCGTACACATTCAAATCACACAGCAGTTGAAACACTGTGCACAAATAGTTTCTATTGACATTAGAGATTTTAGTCCCTTTTTGAATCAATCAAGTACGTAACACAATCATACACAAGCACCCCCACACTCATACACAAACTCTTTCTCTCTGGGATGACTGATAAGTAGCAGGGGTCAGCAGTGGGTAAGTATGTTCACTTTTATAGTTCCTTTGTTGAATCTAAATGTCCAAAATGTTTTGCTCAAACGGCCTTCACTAGTCAGGACTCCAGTATTCAACAAATTGCACTTACTTAAACCAGTCTCATCACTGGAAACTGAGCAACACACCAACTGTGTGTGTATATGGGGTAGTGCTGGGTAGGCAGGGTGCTTTACTGCGCTTGGTTTTCACACCGCTTCCATGTTCAGTTTGTCTGAGGTCTTTTACAAACTCAAAGGTCCTCTCTGAAAAATATACATGAAAACCACTCACTGAATGATGAACACGAGATCGCAGAAGCTTTAGTTGGTAAAAAGGACGGCTTAACACAATGGCACTTGAGTCTTTTTTTCTGGAAACATCCTCATACTATGAATTGAGCTGCCGGCCGTTAAGAGTATGAAGAATATTCAAATGGATTTGAGAGTCAAGGTTTAGGGTCCATTTCTCACCGTAGAGTCCACATGAAGTGTATATTTTTACATGTTAATTTCAGTGCTGAACAGGAAGATGTTCACATATTCCCAATATTTAAGTAAGTTTTCCTATTGTGACATATCCAACATTAGCATTAACAGCTGTTTACTTACTTGTCTGGAAGAAATGTTGCGAGTTCACCATAAAACTTAATTACTTTTCTTTTCCAACCCCCTAGTTTTGCTTCTATTTCTATCACTTCTTTTCTTGTACTGTAGTTAGAATGCTAACCAGCTAACCCCGGCCCAGTGAGATTGTCTTGTCACTTTCTGATACCAAGTCACTGTAGCATCCAGTCTGCCCTGAAGAAGTAGCCCTGCGCAGAAGTCATATTATAACCTCTTGTAAATGCAACAATGACTGAAGCTCTTGCCAAGACTGGTAAGTTAACAGCTAATGTTGGCTATGTAGCAACAGCAAAATTTACAAATAGCTCCCTTAACATCAATTTTAACAAGTTTAAAGTCAGATACTCCAAAAACTCCATAACTCGCTTTTCAGACGTTTAGAGACATTGTGATAAGATTTTGTTTTGTCAAAATGCTCGTCAAGAACAAACACTGAAGCTCAATTAAAAGACATTATTAGACACCACTGTGGAAAGATGCTTATACATAGATAAAAAGAGAAGCTTAAAGAACCTAGCTGTGCAAACACATATACTACTGAAGACATTCTTTTAGACAAGGTCTTGACCCTCAAATCAAACAGCACAGTAAAAATGGTGGATTGACGTTTACCATTTTAAGGAAGAATAGAATTAACTTCTCCAAACTTAAGCTTCTTTTGTCAGTCAACATTTTTGAACACTTTACTGACCTGCTGTAGTTGATCTACAGCTGATTCAATGATAGAAAGCTAAAATTACAGCCACAGCACTCAGGATGTCTTGCCTTGGGGCATCAAACTGAGACTCCCACACATCAAACCTTTCACAACTCCTCAGTACCATCGATTACACTGGTTCTGTGAAGCCTGCTTGACAGTACTACATCGTAGTTCCCAAACCTTATGGATTTTCTAAATATTGTTCAGTTTTTCAAAGAAGGACCACAGTGTTGAAGTGCCAAGTAGGAAGGATGCAGAAGTTTTAAAAATGTAAGATTCATTTTGTAGGATACATTTTTTTTTGGCAGTTGCATAAAAAGTTGCGTGAGTAAATTAATACTAATTGCCGTACTTAATCTATGAAATGCACTTCATTACATATACATACAACATTTTACGACTTTCCTTGCCCTGGTGTCATGTGCAAACAACTTTCCAAGTCTGCGATACCTGAAGCCTTGTTTTTACATCAAGTCTCTTGATGCTACAACTTACAGTGCCTTAACCATCAACACTCAACACACAAACACACACTTGGACCAGTCGTTACACGGACACACCAATATTAGATTTGAAAGCATCCTGAATGAATAGGGACTGGGAATCTGGTGAGGAGGAGTTGACTTCTTGCTGCTGCAGAGACACAGGGGGAACTTGAGGATTCATCAGTGCACACGCTAGAAAGAGGTTCCACCCGGACTCCATCCAACAGTGAAAAGAAGACTTGTTGTTGCATTTACATGAAGATGATACTGAAGTGTCAGTGGGCCTCTGACAGTAAAATTCTCCATTCCTCTGAGCCTCTGAGAAAAGTCTGCAAATGGAGAAGCCGCATACAGTTCACCATGCACACGCATACAAAGTCTAGAGCTGGAGGATTTGTGGGACTTCAGTGGAGGATAGGCATCTTTTTTGTAACTGAGTGTGGGTATAGTGTTTAAGGAAGACTACTTGATCTACTCCACTACCGTATGAATACACCCATGCGCCTGACATTTTGAACCATATCCCCTTCAGTTTTGCTCACACCTTCACATACCCACGTCATATATCCATACAAACACGATCAGATCACATCTTTTATTCTTCTGTGGTTTCCTTTGAGCACCGATATTTCTAACCATTAAAACTAGTGTGGAACAACAGAACAACTTCACCTTACTTCCACTAATACTCTTCATAAACAAAAGTATACCACATAAAGGTAAATACAACAAACAGTAGATTTGCTTTTTGTGTTAAACTTTGTTGCAGATATATATAAACAGAATACAATGATAATATTTGGTGAGGGAACCAAATGATCAGTGCATCAGTATGATGCAACACATAGATTTCAGGTTAAAAAGAATAAAGTATAAAACTTAAATATGATTTTAAAAGATATATTATATATTGTCAAAATGTTACAGATGTAACCTCAAATCTCACTGCCAAGACAGAACCTGTAAAGGACCACGAACACTAGCCAAAAACAGAAGAAAGACAGAACTGCGTATTAAAGGTTCCCTGTGGAGTTTCCTTTTTACCTCTAGTAATGCTATGGTTTTTTTTTTTTGGTTTTTTTTTTTTAAAATGAGGGTGTCACTGTTTTGTTTGTCTCGAGTATGTACAAGGAAACACATGCACATGGGGTGATTCAAAGCACAGTCCTGCCAATGGTTTCCCTTGATTAACAGGCATCAGTAATACAGGAGTATGCTGCAGTGTGCCACAAAAGGAAGAGAATAAGAAGATCACAAGCTAGTAAACAGAGATGTAAACAATGCTCAATTTAAGATATTTAAAAAATAGGCTTTGGAAATGTTAGATGAGGAAGGAAATGCATTTCACATGCACAAATCACATTTGTTAGAGGTACACACTGTGTTTTGGTGAGTGACACTGACTGTAAACATAACTTTTGCTTGTTTACAAGAAAGTAAACTCCACAGGTCGCCTTTAAGTATGTGAAGTGATGGCTGCAAAACCTCCACATTCTCTTTGTATTCATATAAACATACAGACAACAAAGGAGATCTCTGTTTTTGCTATACTCAATATTTCTGTAGTTTCCTTTGAGCACTGAACCAGGGTCAGCCTTTACTCCGTTTCCTAACCTGTACAACTATTTAACGAGTGAAATTTCAAATTCTATGAAATTCAATCTTCAGTCAAAATGTTTGTTGAGTAAACAAAATGGTCAACATGTCAGTATCATGCAACCCAGAGATTTTGGCATCACTAGGTCGACCAAAAGGCAATAGGCTAATTCTTTCATCACTCACTTTAGTCTGGAAGCGTAAAATTGACACCCATCTGTGGACCTATCTGAAGTCAAGTTTGACAGCTAGGAGATAAATAGTAAAAGAGCCCTTCTCCGTCCCTCAAGAAGAATATAAGAACTGTGTATTAACTGTGTCACACATGAAATGATGGTAGCAAAGCCTATGAAGGTTAAAAGCCTGTTTCATGTTGCAAGAGGCCAGTGTTGGCTGGCTTTACTTGGCTTAGTCATCCAGTTAACTCGCTATGTGAAGGAGCCCCGTTATACACAAAATTAAAACATAAGCTTTCTTTCTTGCAAATTCACAGTAAGGTCACACAGTATATATTAACTAGCGTCAGGTCCCAGCCCAGTAAAGTGGAGGTGAACACGATGTGCTTGTGTTGGTAAAAAAAAAAAAAAAAAACATTAAAAAGAAACATATACATATATTTTCAATGTCCTATGTTCAGTTTTGCTAATCCACACACCTCATGATACTAGTTTTCATCATAACGTCTTGCTAGTAAAGCAGTAGTTCCAATGAAAAAGGTTAGTTTACAGTTAGTATTGAAGTGGTGGCAAGGCGTTTCTAAGATAAAAACCTTGGCCCATAAAAATGTGTCGCTAAATACCACTAAGCCTTTAGGTGAACTTACACTTTATTTTTAATTAGACACTTCCACACACAGTATGTTTTTGTCTACATTGTCCACATGAAGAAAAAAAACTAGATAGGTTGTTGAGAGAGAGAGAAGGTGTGTCATCAGACTTTTAACATAAGCTTTGGACTTGTGGATCAAAAATACCAATATGCTAGGAACCTAAGTAAAGGCCTGACCATGCCAAGGACAATAACTATAATAACACCTATGATCGTAACGATGTGGGCATCCACACTGAACAATGGCGTTCTGTAAACAGCGGGGCCAAGTGCACACTGCGCACCACAGCCGTGTTGGAGCAAAACACAAAACACCTACGACTGATCTCGAGTGTGACTCCAACTGCTTTCCAGATTTTCTTCTTGTTCGTGTCTTTATAAATTATGTATACTTTATCAAACAGGGGTTTGGGGTTTTGAACTTTAGTTATGACTCTCAACTGCCATGTTGAGCGTGACGTTTTGACTAGTCAATCAGATGCTATGCTTACCTTTTTGTACAGCAGGTCTGCGTAAGGGGCTGAAGCATTTCTGGTTAGTGCGGCAGGCGCCTGCCTGAAGTCATGTATTCTGATTGGCTGTCAGTATTTTGTTCATCAAATCTCTCTGAAAGTGATCCCAAAGATATTGTTCGCCAATGTTGTTGTGGTTATAGTTGTGATGGAGACTCGACCATCCTCTTGAGTTAGAACGATTTTTAAAATGATATATTTAAAGTTACAGTTATAGTTCTCGTTCTTGGTGTGATGGCCATTAAGTATATATACTGATGGCAAATAGAAATGTATCACTACAATAAAATACAAATATAGTAATGACAATAACAGGGAAATAAACTACAACAATTTCTTGAAAGTAATAACGATCAATGGTAGTCATTCAGCAGTCTGGCACATCCCCTGTTGCAGCTCCCTCTGCTTGGCACCCCATGGAGCCAACGAGCCTCTTAATGTGCAGCTGTGAGGTGCTGACACTTTTCTAGAGAAAACCCTGACTAAGCTGCTGGCTCTCGGCAGGCAGAGGTCATGTCTCCGGCCGTTGTGTTGCAGGGCGTCTCACAGGTTCTCAATGGGGCTGAGGACAGGAGATGTGGCAGGCTGAGATGCCATCTGCCAACCAGCAGTCCTCAGGGCAAGTGTGACCTCGTGACCAGAGACTTTCTACTGATGAACGGTGGCGTTGCTGTTCCCAGTGTTGGTGCCTTACTGTACTGCTGCTCATAAAGCTTAAGACAAATTGATACATTTCTGTCACACATACAACCTGTATCTGTGCTTTCATAAAATGTTTCTTTTCCATCAGTATATATAGTATACAATATGATTTCCATAAAGCCCTGGATTACAAAGTTTTACATGTTCAAAGTGACTTCTTGACAAAACATATCCATAAATAATGTATCCAAAAAAAGAGCAAGAGGAAAAAAAGAAGCAAATAACATTTACAGTTTGGTTAGAGATGATCTGTGCATGATGACTATAGTGGTAATGATGAGTTTTCTAGGTGGATTTTCCTACAATACATAATGCATGAATTTTATACCAGATAGCTTTTATTTTTTTCATACACTAACAGACGTTTTGCTTACTAAATCCCACATCTGTTGAGTTGAAAGTTGCCTTCAGTGATGACACCCCCGCCCCCCCATTCAGTTTTCCCACCTGTGTTTTTTGACTTTCACTATTAGTGGGAGGGAAACACAGAACTATCACAAAGTATAAAATAACTTCACCCTTCAACAAGTACTTTGCATAAGCAGATACTGAGTCTTTTTTTTAATTTAGTTTTTATTTTTCATTTTATATTTTTCATTCAAGTGCATATTGGAAGGATGAACTGGGATATAATTTTTCATCATCTACTTTAGAGTGTAATGGATTAAAGAAGACATTCTTAAAAGTTTATCTCATTCATGCAGACCAGTTCATTGTTGTTTACAAGATATGTTTTTTCAGCTTATTTGAAATCCAGATGGGTGACAAAGGAAAAACGATCTTAGTAAGGTGTTGGGCCACCATGTCTTGCCAGAGCAGCTTCATTGCTCCTCAGCGTTGATTCTACAAGTCTGAACTCTTCTAGAGGGATGAACACCATTCTTCCAAAAAGATATTCTGTCATTTGGTGTTTTGATGATGGGGTGGAGAGCGCTGCCTAACATGCTGGTCCAAAATCTCCCATAGGTGTTCCGTCGGGTCGAGATCATGTTGACTGAGAAGGGCATAGTATATGATTCACATCATTTTCATACTCATCAAACCATTTAGTGAATCCTCACGCCCTATGGATGGGGGCATTGTCATCTTGTTTTTTTCCAGGTTTTTCCCTCGATTTGTCACTCGTCTGTATATTTATATAATAATTATATATATTAAGGATAACAGCTCCTAAGAAATAGTTATGTAGTTTTATACACCAAAACCGCAGACAGCTGGTATTGAATTAATCTTTTCAACTTCCTCATTTTTATATATTTCTTCAAGAAAAAGGGTTGGGGCCCTTTTATTCTAATCTAAACTGTCCATGGGAGTCGCTTTTGCAAAGAGCGACCTCTTTCTGCATCATTGTTCGTCCGCTGCCTTTGGTTGAAATCTTGCACTTTATTGCCAACATCACTGTCACCTTTGACTCATGGCAAATCTTGTTCTATGTTACACAACACAAGCACACAACGACACCCAACGTGTTTATAAAAGCATTGTTGAGCCGTGGTTGGTCTGAAATCACTGGAAGGGACAAAGTCCACTGTCTTGATACAGTCGTCTCACTATGGAAGAATTTAAGTCAACGGACAAATTCCTTGCTGTGTGCACATCGTGTTCCGTGAGTGTTATTGTTTTGTGATGGCAAGGTCATAAACTGTATCAGGCAGAACCATAAGACTGGGTCTGAGTCAAGCTTTCACTGAGGGCCGTTTCTTTCTTTTTACTTTTTAAAACACTGTCAGTAAGTTTCACCCCACTGCACTGAAGATGTAAACAACTAAGTACAATGCTGGCTTTTTGCTTTTCATACAATTTGGAAAAGGCCTAATCAGCTCATATACACATATATATGATGCTTCATTGGTTTGGTGAATCGTCCTGCTAGGGGTCTCTTGGTCACTTGTCATTATTATACATTACATGGGATTTCAGTATTACAGACACCTTAAAGTTAACTTTTGGTCAATTTTTAGCCACAAGGTATTGGGTAGTTACAGAAAATCATTAAATTTATTCTTGATTGAATTATTTCTATCTTAGATTAAATTGAATTTCTAGATTTTACAGTGGGAGTCTTGTGTTGAGCTTGAGTGCAGTGTGATCACATGATGTAGTGTTTAGTAGGCAAGAGAAAGATGTGATTTCCATTATTTGGTTGGCAGTAAAATGTTGGTCAGGGATAGCAGCTTGTTTTCCGCACCTTGGTTTAATGCATACTGGTAATCTTCAGCTTTGAGAAGTGAGTCCAGAAAGTGTTTTATGTTTGAGTAAAATAGGTATTTACTACGAGAGATGCCACCAATAATGTCAGGTGTAAGCCAAAATCTTTTCTGTCATTTTCTCTTGAATCTCCATTGTAGGTCTTTGTTGAATTTTAAATCTCATTACTACTGTGTCTCCATGTCATGCTGTCAAAGCTTGTATTTTCCACAGAATGGGTCTTCTAACGCTTGCAATATTTTCGGTACCTCAGTGTCTCAAGCATTTAATTCTAAGACACGAGCACCCTCTACTGGCCAAACAAATAACATGCAACCAAACAGAAAACACTGTAGACATTCCCAGAATTTCGCAGTTTGTGAGAGATTATGCTTCTGTATTTTTAGTTTGTAGAATGTAGTAAGGATGTATCAACTATTCAGATAATGACTGCACATTTCATGCAGCATCTTAACAAACACAAGCTCTTCTCCTGGGATCTCCTTACAGTCAATTGCCCCAAAGGTAAAAATCCCCTGTAAACCACATGGCATGTTGTATATGGTGACTCATGATGTGACTAATGGCTTCCCCTGACCAAGTTAATAGGAGTCTAATAAGCTTGTATCAACATGCTGTATTCCCTTCAGTGGGGTGTGTGGCGATGAAATTTCTTATGCTCCGCATGTAAACCTGTTCTCATCAAGGGAAGAAGGATACAGGAACCAAAACAAATCAAAACTAAGTCTGTCAGTCGTTTTATAGAAGGAGGAATTCCTACATATTTTCCCATAGACACATTCTGTAAAAGTCTCTTTACAGTTGGACTTATATAATTAAATATTATAAAATGCAGGAAAAATGTGTTAGTTGTAAAAGGGA
The DNA here is from genome assembly GCF_021018895.1 of Seriola aureovittata. NCBI lineage: Eukaryota > Metazoa > Chordata > Actinopteri > Carangiformes > Carangidae > Seriola > Seriola aureovittata. The sequence goes on along the minus strand of NC_079372.1, from coordinate 11,700,563 downwards.
AATGCTCATGTGTTTTCTTGATGGGACTTTCTTGATCTATATCGCTTTTATAATTGTCCATCAAATATAAGCCTATATTATACAGCCTAACACTTCAGGAAGTCACTTCTCTCGGCCAAGAAATAATATGCTTCATTATCCACAGTAAAACCACAACTCCTTTGTCCACTTCAGTTGTTAATTAAACAAGATTAAACTTATAAAATAAAAATTAATTACTAAGCTTTAGAGCTGCCAGTAGGTGGACTTTGTTACCTTTGGATGAAGCCAGGTAGTTGTTTCCCCTGTTAAGACAATGCTTTCTTAGCTGCAACTTAATATACTTTTTTACAGTGCACTCTCGGCAGGAAAGCGAAGAATTGTTTCCTAAAACGTCTTACTACTTTTCTAAGGACAAACAGTAGTTTAGTTAAACTAAAAAAAGGGAAAGCGATCCAGTTCTGGAGTCATCTGGCATGGAGAGTGCAATGTCAACATGAATACATGAGGAACTTAGTTGTCTTATGTTTAAAATAAAACTCTGCAGACTGTTGGCCCTTTGTGGCACATGATTTACACATTTTGACTAAGACCTTTGGTTCTCACATTGGAGGATAACTTAATTCCATAAACAACCCAAAGACAACCCCAGCACATTTGGCCTGTTCACATACAGTAGTAAATGCTGTTTACACATGCAGGCAGCTGAGCAGATACAGAGCTGAAGTGAGAGAAATGGCGACATTGTGTATCATAATGCTTTCAGCAAAGACGTTGACCAAACTGTCCATGCATTCATACTCACACAAGTCCGACCATAGTATACCATAGACCAATAAAGTGTAAAATAAAATATACTAACATTTATAACATACAAACGATTTCAGTAACTTCAGTTACAAAATTTAAGAATAGGGAAATTAATTACAGTGAAATATTGTACAATATATAGTGCATAATACTACTTTAAAATATTTTTTGTAGTAAGAAATTCAGTCAGTATCATCTTGCTTATCAAAGCACAACATTTTTTCTTTTCCTTCATGATTTGGTTAATGAACTAGCAATGCAGTAATGTCTGTTGCCCTAATCTATCACACGCTCATAATGTCTTTCCAGCTGTGTTTTTAATTGGTCTTTGCTGCAACATATTCCAGACTTCAGGATAGAGCCATAAGCCATGTGGGGAAAAAAAGAGAACTGATATATAGGACCAGTTGGTTATGACAGTGTTGTTCCATGATGGTTGGTACAGTGATTATGAAGTGTGGACATATGCCAAGTAGAGATATAGATTCATGACTACAGCTACTTAACCACTTGGAAATTTGATTCAGGCAAATAAAATCTGCAGACATTTAAATTTGGCTTTGTACAAAGGAAGGCCTGTCAAAGTTGCTATTACAGATCAGAGAGACCCAAGTCAAGCGTTTTGTTAGTACCTACTTTACAATCAGACTGAATTGTCATTTCATTTCGCTGAACAAATCACAAGGAAATTCCTATTGCCACGTGTCAGAAAACAAGGTGTAGTGGTGAGAAGTTTCCAGTTATTGCAATCATTTTTGTCACTGGCATCAGAGAAGAGGACTCCAAAGCTGTAATCTCAAAGCTTCCGAGTCATAGTGGTGATATTCAGTGAGTTATTTTGGTTTCTAAGAGAAATTCCTCTGGAAAAATGTGAGAAAATTCCAGGAAGGTAGAAAAGCCTCTGGAATCATGGAGCATCTTAATCCTTAAGATTCCTTCTAATATGAGCGGTTGCTCAGCGAAGGGATGAAGACTTTTATGGAGCTTAGGAGTTTCTCATGTAGAGAAGAAAATGACAAAAAAGTTATATGAAAAACAGGAAAAGAATACAGTGTTACAATAAAAAGGAAAAATGAGACAGTATGGGGGATGATGTTTGTGGTTGATCACGATCTCATTACAGATACAACACTAATTAGACCGATGCTATTATGTTCTCAATGGTGTTTCACAGCCTCGTCGTGTTTCATTCTCATCAGATATGTACATCTTGTGAACTCAGAAAACGGCACAGTGCACAGGGAATCTAGTTTACGTAGGCCAGGATCCCCCAGAGTCTAGACGCTGGTGGTGGTGGAGTAAAGTCAGCAGGTGGTTGATGGAAACATTCATTTCAATCTCCTGGAACATCCTGGTGGTAATGCTGGTGATGGGGAAGGGGTGGGTTGCACAATAGAAGGCGTGAAAGACAGAATGACAGAATTGCAATGATGTTCAAACAGCATCTTATGGGCCGATTGGCTCCAAGAAAAATCATTGGCTAGACACGGTGACATCAGAAGTAACAGAGAAGTTTAGAGCAAGGAGAAAACAGCAGAAATTCACCTACAGAGGAAGAAAGGCAAAATGTAAAAAGAGATGATTGTATGATTACAAAGTAGTTTCAAAGGAACAGTATGTATTTGAAACAATTTAAAGAGGAGTGCTGAGATTTTCCTCTATTGACCACTGACAGGTTCTAAATGAGTGTATCGTACCTTGAAACCACATTAACTCACTGAGATGGATGCTCTTGTTTCTTCCTCACTCTGACTGACACACACACACACACACATACACATACGTACACACACATATGCATAACAATGCATAAATAAAGATTCTTCATTCTTTACCTCATAGATGAAGAAAGTGACTCTTTCACATATTTGTATATTTCTTGTTTCCTTCTTTTCTTACTTTATTATTTAATTCGTTTTTTCATTCATTGGTCTACCTGCTTGTCAGTGGCCTAAAGCAGAAATGGACGTTTCTTCAGATGACACACTAAACCTTGATCATTCACTCACTTCATTTATTCCTTTATTTAATACTGTATCTATTGGAGTATGTTCTTTGGTCATCTGTTTGTTTGTTTAACTACATGTCATTGTACAGAATTAGTTCTCATTAATGTAGTTACAGCTTGCCTTGACACTGCCCCAGTCTGTTAGTCTGTCAGGAATACTATGAAACACGTAGTAGGCAGGGAGCCAGATTTCAACCCAATTGTAACCCAGTGCTTCTGTAACCAATAAGAGCTTATAAATGAAAAGCTGGTTTGAGTAGGTTCCTCACATCAGAGATGTCACAGTCAATTTTGCCGACTCCAGATGGCTTAACATTGAATTACACCATCACACGTCGACTCATATGTACAGCAAATCATGGCCCTGTGGCTCAGTGGTTAGCTAAATGTCCCAGCCTCCCCAGTTGCATGGTCTTGTGGTCTCATGGTCTTGTGTTTGTATGATTTTTTTCACGGGTGCTCTGTTGCCTCCCAGACATGTATGTTACTTGTAACATTACATCACATAATATGATCTCAGAACTAGAGTTAGTCTCCAGGTGCTGCACAGTTGCTGCACACTGTTCCTACATAGGTATAAGGGGTAGAGGGCAGAGGATGACTTTCCAAACAATGAATAAAATATGATTAAACTCACACCTCTGTGTGACAGTTCCTGTACAGTATGTTGGCAGAAACTTAGCCCACAGCATCTCATCCTCACATGTTCATCTTCACCATGCTGGCTTTTTCTAAAGCAGCTTTTACCACCTTTCAGAAAATCCCCATAAATCCTCAAGTACTTGGACATGTAACAAATCAGATTACCAGTCCATACCACACAACTTCTACAGAGCTTACTCTGGTCTCGCTGCATCTGCTGATGACAGTTTAAGATGCGTTTGATGAGTTAGTGACACTGATTCAGGTGTAGCAGACAGGGGTGTAGATATGCAAACACTTTATTAAGGGTGTCTGGATCTATTTATGGCTAACTGCTCATGCACTCTCTCAACCAGCTTGACACTGAAGATGTAGACCCCTAGCCATAAATATTTTTCAAAGAATTTGTTAGTATTTGCATGGTTAAATACAGTGGTATTCCTCTTTAACTGGATTTTCTGCGTGACATTGTCTCGTCAAGGAGGACTTGAAATGCATCATCCAGAGAGGTGTCATATTCTATATATATAATGCATTATGAATAAATGTTTACATGGGAGTCATACATACGTACAGTACATTCATACATTTTTTGTATTATTATATGTTACGCATCAAAGCTGCAATACATAATATAACAGAACATAATAATTTTATATTGAATCCTTCAACGGAACCCCCCATATCCGAACCTTTTATAAACAGTCGGGCAGATGTATATTCCAGTTTTGGGTTGGATCTACCTTGGGGTGCATTGAAAACAAACCATGGCAACCAAAACCTTATTTTCTGGTGTTAATGTTTATCCTCATTAAGATGGTACCCAGTGAAAAATGTTACTAGAAATAACATATCTGTATCTTTGTTATCTATACTCACAGTAGCAAGGAAAAGTGAGTGAACCCTTCGGAATTATCTGCATTTATGCATAGATTTATCTTAAAATATGGTCCGATCTTCATTTAAGATCTTATACTGAAAACAGCATTCACAGTGTAGGTTGGAAAAAGTCTGTGAACCCTGAGGCTAATGACATCAACAGATGCTAATTGGACTCAGGAATTAGCAAACCTGGAGTCCAATTGATGAAACAATTTGGAGGTGTGGGTTTGGGCTATTCTGACTTAAAAACAGCACTCAAACATTTTGAGTTGGCTATTCACAAGAGACATCTGCTGATTTGAACCATGCCTTGAAAAAAATACATTTCAGAACACTTAAATCAATAATTATTGATTTGCATAAAGCTGCAAGGGTTACAAAACCATCTCAAGTTGAGATATTAATCAGTCTGCACTTAGACAAACTGTCTATAATTGGAGATGCTTTAGTTCTGCAGCTACTCTCCCTAGCCAGTTAAGTCCAAAAGCAGAACGCAGAATGATCTGTAACGCAACAAAGAATCTCAGAGTAATAGCAAAAGGCTTAAAGGAATAATTGGAGCTGGTTAACATCTGTGATCCTGAGTCTATACATTATGCAAATCATGGAGCATGATGTCCATGGCAGTAAACCATGGAGGAAGCCGCTGCTCTCATCTCATCACTATGTCCCTGACGTTTGCCAAATAGCAGTTTGACACTCCACAACACTACTGGGAGAATGTTTTATGGACTGATGAAACTAAGCTGAATTGTTTTGGAGGAAGTATGGTGGAGGGAGCATCATGATTTGGGGCTGCTTTGCTGCCTCTGGGCCTGGACAGCTGGCCTCATTGAGGGAAAAATGAATTCCCAATTTTAAAAAAGGTGTATTATTACCTTAAGCTCATTGTATTTGTCTACACTTGTGACTAGGCTGAAGATCAGATCACATTTTATGACAATTTAATGCAGGAAAACAGGTCATTTCAAAGGGTTTGCATAGTTTTTCTTGCCTCTTTCTGTTAAGTTTTATAGAAAACAGCAAAAGACATGATCGGAAAGCTTATGTGACTTTAAGCCTCCTTAAACCAGTGCTTATCTTTAGTGAAACAGACAGTAGACCTATAGTATGTTATGTTATTTTGTGTGTATATGATCTTCCTCATACAAAAACAAAGAAACTGTGGTGCCTATGTGGATAAAACTCCCGTCAGTGGTAAATGTGAAGTGTATTCACAGGACTGTAGTTATCATAACTCAGCATATTGGCACTGCCTCAGTGATCCAGCAGTAAACACCCATGCTCATATCCTCCAAAATCTTACAAAATGCTGACAGAGAACTGGAGGATATTTCAGAGAAGGTGAATGGTGGTGTTTTAAAAGTGAAGGACATTGGAGGAAACTAGGAGCAACTGCTGTGTTCTCTTCCAAAGAACACATCATCACTGTGGATGTGCTACTCTCTGACATTGGAGTCACAAAAACTTGTGTATCAACATCCCAGTATTCATGTATGAATATCAATCCGAAAAACAGTTAATTCTTTAATATAAAATTTGATTTAATTTTTTTTTATTTTTTTTATTATAATGGCATACAAAACAAAACCCACATGACAGCAAGCATCGATAAGAGCAGATCAAAGACCCTAAAAGAAGAAAATAATAAATAATAAGATAATAATAAAAATGCCTGTAGATATACAAATTACATGGGAAGACATGCAGATCATAATTATACTGCTAATGCAAAACAGTAAAATACGCAGGAGAGAGCATTAGCGATTCACAGGGGCACTGGGAGGATGCTAGTGCACAGAGCATTGTCCACTGTGTATCAGGTCTGCTGTGCAATTAGGCAGGTAATTAGTGAGACTCAGCTCAAGCACTCTATTGGCAAAATTGTAAAGCTTTCTCCATACCACTGGTTAGCTTTATCCATTGAAACAGAATGCATTTTCTTGCTAATAGAAGAAGTTTGTTCAAAGGTTTCTGCTGGGCACTGGGTCAGAGAAAGCCCTTCTCCTAAAAAATACATCAGAAACAAACCAGGATCCGTTTGTATTTCCTTATCAAAACTAGACTTAAGTACTTCTGAGACTTTCTCTCAGAAATTCAACATCAGAGGGCAGTGCCAGATGTGTGTATGTAAGACCCTACCTTCTTCTTAAACTTGACACAGAGGGGAGAAATCCCAGGATAGAAAATAGTAAGGGAATGGGATGTGCCTTGCAATCTGTGAAGGATCCTGTTGTCTCTGTTAGCCTGTTTCACAGAGGGATTTTCCCTATCGACTCCACTGCATCAGACCATGCCACCCCACCCATACTCATACTCCCTCCCCCATGTACCTTTAATTCTGTCAGTGTTGAATGTGTTAAAGGACTGTAATTTTCCATAAAAGTGGGCGTTTTTCAGATTATAACTATTTCTCAGCCTGAAAAAAATCACCAATAATCTTGACCCCATGGTCATACCAGCACTGAAATATGCTCTTACACATTCCAGGGGGAAAGGTTTTGTTTTGTGTAATTTGCTGCAGGGCTGATAAGAGAGCCTTCCTTCCAGCAAACTTATTAATATATTTCCAGATTTTGATCGTGTTAATCATAATTGGACTGGACACAATTAAGTTTTGGGCTGGACACAAAACTTAATGTTATGATTTAAGATCTGAAGCAGATTGAGAATTTTAGAGAAAACATTAAATTTGTCTAGTGTAATTTGTGTGTGAATGCAACGTTCAATCTTAGATTCAAGTAATCCAGGCATTTTGTGAAATATAGCATTTTATATATTATAGAGAGGTAGTCATTGAATAACTCAAAGAAAGACACACAGCTATTAATGAATGTTCATAAAGTTGTGTTGTAGTAAAATTAAATTAAAATTGGCAAGAAAAAGGACAGTTATGTTTCCACTGGTTATTGTAGAGGAGTCATTTGACAACATTGAATAAAATCTAATTATTTCATTTATATACCAATTATCTACGTAAACTGTTTATGAGCACATCTGTGTGACTGTATGTTTGTTGTCCCACCTAATAATTACAGTCATCCAGTTTATGCCTATTGCACCATGTAGTAATTTTACAGCATTAAAGGCATGATTCCTATTTTTCTGACCATATTTATCACAGGTTTATTCACATGCATGTTCACAGAGTTTGATTTATAGATTAGATATCTGCATTTTGTTAATATCTCAAATGAGAAAATTCCAAATACAAATATTAAGAAATATTTCTGATATAAACAACAGCAATAAGCATCCATAACTTATATTTAATTGTCATCCAGTGTTGGTCCTACATCTTTTTAGATGGAAAAAACAGATTTGTTTATATTTATGAATAGCAGATTGGATCAATAAGAAACTTTAATTACTTATTTGGTTTCTAACTCTACTGATTTACATATCCTGTGGCATGTTGTCACAGTTCACAGATAGTTATATTACTTCCTATTCACAAAATGCCTTGCTGTTCTTTTTTTCTAACAGCTCAAAAGGACAGTAAACAGGTAGAGGCTGACTGTGAGGATGTAACTCCTTCAACACAATCTCCAGAGGAAAACTCTACAGATGCTGTTCCCCCTTCCCAGCCCATCACTGAGCCAGACCCACCACAAATAGACTCTTCAGAAAAGGCAAAGGAGCCATTAAACAGTGGTGTATCTAAGCAACAATCTGCAGAATCGGATCCCTCAATACCACCCACCCAGGCAAAATCTAGTCCATCTCCAGCCGCACAATCCTCAACCACCTCAGCACCCAGACATCATGAAACAGGGGCCCTTATTGTCACTAAGACTGCATATGTCATACCAAAGAAGCAGTCCGGACCTCAGCCTCCGTCCGTGTCAGCCTCAGCATCATGCAAGAAAACTTCTTCTGCCCCCACACTGCTGAATGAAACCCGGAACCTGCCGGTGCCTCCTGCACCCAGTGCTCCCTCCTCCAGACCCTCTCAACCCAACAACCAGGTCAGACAGAGCATCCAGCGCTCCCTCACCAGCATCCTCTTCAAAAGGTGAGAACTATGTTACAGGTTTGTCTGAGAACCTTAGTCTGGAATTCTTTGATAATATAAAAAAGCATAAGTATAATCTGAAGTATAGTGATGGTTCAAGGAGCCAAACCTACAACCTACAGCATCTAAGGGGTGCAGATACACCATAAAATGATCCACCATTCTTTTCAGTACCAGGTTTTTATTGTTATATTTCGTATTTACTCAGATTACATACCTGTCAGTCATCTACATTTCAGTAGCAAGTATGCACATTTTGTAAATAATATGACTCACATATCATTGTTTGACAAAAACAGATTATTTTCATCACATTGCATACTCCAGGAACATATCATTTGAGGCTTTTACGATTTTGCAACAATTATTGTGTAAAAATTGCTTCTCAATCTGTTACAATGCACAACAAATTTGACGACTAACAGCTTTTTTGGTTGTTAAGGGTATCTGATTGTGAGGACTTGGAAATGTCAGAGAGCGACGCTGCAAAGCTTGTCGCAAATATCGAAATGGAGATGTTCGACATATTCCGCAACACAGACAGCAAATACATGAACAAGTACAGAACTATAATGTTCAACATAAAAGACCCAAGAAACAAGGTTTGTACTGAGCTGATAGCCCATTTCTGTTTCGTGATCTTTGTTTTACATTCAAATAGAACCCTAATATTGCAGAAGTCTCTATAGTGAGGTTTTTATAGTGATGTTTTTAGCAAACTGATAATCCAGTTATGGATTCCCTCTAGGGCTTGTTGTATCGGGTTGTACGTGGAGAAATCAGTCCCTTCAGACTGGCCAGGATGAGCCAGAAGGATATGCAGGCCACCAAGGCACCAGAACCAAGTCCGAAAGAAACACCAGAGGTAAAATGTAGTGCACAAAAACTAAAACAAAATCAGATATTACACTTGCACTTGTTCAGAAAGGTCAAACTGTGTTTTTTGTCAGAAGTGATTATGTTCTTCCATTGCTTGTGTCAATCTAGGTTAAAGATGCAGCTGCTAAAGCAACAAGTTTGCCGCAGAAACCTGAAGCAGTGAAGGTTGATTTGCCCAGTTTGAATCCTGCTAGACCTGATAGAAGATCCAACAAAAGACCTGATAGCACGGTGTGTATCTACTCATTTTTTATGCGCTCATTATACTGTGCCTCCTGCTCCATATAAACATTTCTCACGAAAGGCCAAGCATGTCTTTTTGGATTAAGTCTCATTGTTTGTGTGTTTGTGTCGGTATAGGTTGCTTCCCAGGAACAGAAGAGAAGTCTTCCTGCTCCTGCTCTCAAAAACAGAGCACTCTCAAGCCAGAGCAGTGCTACACCAGATATTTTAACGTGTATGCTTAAGGACACAACATCAGAGCACAAAGCTCACCTCTTTGACCTGAAATGCAAGATATGCACAGGTGAATTAAAAAGACGTTTGACAATAGCTATGCCATACCTAGTAGATATTAAATGACTACCTGTTGTTCCTTTTACTATACAAGATTTTTATTCCTTCCAAAAGGCCAGATACTACCTGTGGAAGAAGAGGAACCTGCCAAGAAAAAATCCAAGGTTTCTGAAACAAGAGATAAGCACGAACCCTTCTGGAGAAAGTCTGCAGGAGATGACTCCCCTCTGCGCGTACCACCTGACTCACCTGACATGGATTCTCCAACATCTCCCTTAATGGATCCCTCATCCCGCCTTATCATCGACTCTCCAGCACTGACAATAGTAGAATCCCCTGCTTCCCCCGTAATGGATTCTCCAGCCTCCCCTACTTTAGAATCTCCTGCTTCCCCGGTCACAGAGTCCCCTGCTTCCCCAACTCCAGACACCCCTAAAGCTACTATACCAAAGAGAGCATATACACCAGTTGTGATCCCAGCAGTCTCCACCGTAAGCATCACAAGACGAGATCCCCGCACTGCAGCAAGCAGGTTCTCTGCCTCATCCAGTAGCACCTCAGGTCCCAGTAACGCAACCCATAACCAATCAGCCCCTTATGCCCCTCTTAAAGAGACTAGCTCTGCCTCGCCCTCTGCACCAGCATCCTCACTGCCACCAACAAAAACTTTACCTAAATCTATCTTAATGAAGCCGTCTTCCTCAGCAGATCCCAGACTCTATGGCGCATCCTCAAGGTATGTAAAGAACTGTGCAAATACCAACCTAATGAAGTGTTTCCTGTTTTATTCAGTTTTAGGTAGTAATAATTGGACCGAAATCAGCATAATATGTGGATATAATTGTTATTGTGCTGCTGTGGCTTGTATTTTAGGACCGTGATCTCTGAATCCCCATCTGATGGTGAGACGGCTCAGTTCCTGGCTAAGCAAGAGATACTGTGGAAAGGCTTTCTAAACATGCTCACAGTAGCCAAGTTTGTCACCAAGGGATATCTGGTTTCAGGATCTGCTGAAAACCTTAAAGCGGTATAGTGCTGCACAATGATAACTTTTATTCACAGATATATATCAAACAAATCTGTCATTGTCACCGGAACTTACTGTATGTTTTTTTTTTCATGTGTGTAGGACCTACCTGATACCATACAAATCGGAGGACGAATCATGCCTCAAACAGTGTGGGACTATGTTGCAAAACTAAAGACATCTGTTACTAAGGCAAGCTGTATATATAGTATTTTTTTCTGCTCTGTATATAATGGTGAAAATATATCAATATCTATATTACTTTTTTTTTGCTTATTAGGAGTTATGTGTGATCCGGTTTCAACCTGCAACAGAGGAGGAAGAGGTAGCCTATGTCTCCCTGTTTTCATACTTCAGCAGCAGAGGTCGTTTTGGTGTTGTAGCCAATGGCAGTCGTTCCATCAAGGATGTATACCTTGTCCCACTCAGTGCAAAGGAATCAATACCATCAATACTACAACCTTTTGAAGGACCAGGTGAGATAATTCCCCAACTACAGCTTGTTTAATGAACATTTGCATTATTTGGCTTGGACAAGCACCCACATATATTGACAGTATCAACAGTAACACCTTGTATTCAGCTATAGTATCTCACCAAATTAATCATCTGCTGTTGTTTTTCCATTTTAATTACATTGTTTATGGGGTCAAATTGAGAGGATGACAGGTCTTGTTGTTCCATCTACTGAATGAATTGACAAATGTTATCCAGTGAAACACTATCTCTCATTTCTCTCACATCTCTTATGATTAAGTAACAAACTTACTTCTAAGGGATGTAATGTCAAAATTTGACAGCTATGCAAATATTTTATTTGTGTTTTTTTTATCATATAGGCCTGAGCTGCCCAGAATGGCCACATTCATTGAATAGGCCAAATCGATTTGAGTGCAGAAATCTAAACCGCCACAGGGCCATGAGAACTTGCTATATAATATTGCCATTCCTGTCTTGCAGTGATCTTGACTTATGAATCTGTCTTTGTGACCTGTAAAGCAATGAAATCTGAATATTTTGTGCACTTAATGCTCAAACAAATGTCTGCTGTATATTAAAATTAAGATTGTTTGGTCATATTTTTTATTTACAAACTGCATTATTTGAGCATAATGATAAAATATTTTTTACTTGAGGGAACTTTCTTCAGTTGAGAATACAAACAACAGCTGCCAGAGGTGTTTACCAGGAAACTATCATTTTTTAAATCACTTTTAAGTCACTTTTAAGGTTCTATTGTGATTTTGATTTCATCTTGCAATTTTTGGTGTCAGCCCAGGATGCAGAATGTATGTTATTTTTATCATTGGTATTGCTATTATTATCATTGGTTTATTGATAAATCAGTTACTGATCATAGCCCTAATGAGACCTACATTGACACCCATTTATGTCTATTTTGTAAAACTGAATAATTATTTAACCTTTCTGACCAACATTTGTTCTAATGATTTTTTTGGTTTTCTTTATTTGACAGGGCTTGAAAAAAAACGGCCCAATCTTCTTCTGGGTTTGGCAATCATCCAGAAGACAAAACGTCCAGGAAGCTTGCCTCAGGAAATTGAAGAGAAGAGACCCAAAGTTCATATGTCCAAAGATCCTATGTGGATCCCAAAACCTCCGGTCCTCTATGGGTCTGACAAATTGGAAATATTCCAACCCTATGATCCAGAGACCCCTACTAGTACCACCCCTCCTGGTTCACCATCTTGCCCTGGTTCACCATCAGATTCTTCGTCTTCTGGCTCAGTTACTGTGCCATCTCTTTTGACTTCTATGAGAGCGAATCCTACTGTTTCTACCTCAGCGATTTCTGCTGTCACTCAGTCCGCCTCCAGTAGCATCTCTGACAAAAATCCCACTACAGCATCCGGTAATAAGACACCACTACAGACTATCTTGAAAACTTTGTTTGGCAATAAGAAAGACTCTCCTGATGAAGGTTCTGCAACAACAACAACAACAACAGTAAGTGCTAAGAAGAATCCAGTGTTTTCTCAGGTGTCCGCAGCAATGGTGGATCCAATTGTCCAACAATACGGGCAGAAATCAAAAGTAAAAGAGATAGAAGAGGACAATGACTTTGACAGACCATATGACCCAGAGGACGAGTATGATCCAGCCATGGGATTTGGAATGGTTGCTTCACAGAACATAGAAAAAATTGAGAGAGATGACCCTGCATTATCAGGCTTTGTAGATGATGATGTAGCCTATGATCCAGAGGATGAAACTATCTTTGAAGATATGCAGAGTGATACTGTTATAACAAAGGCCCCTGTTCCAATGCAAACATCAGATTCTTCAACATGCCCAACGCCGCTTTCAACCGAAGTTGTAACACCAGCTGCCACTGCTACTCCAGTGCAAACTTCTACCCCAGCTGCAGTAATGACAAACCTTCCTACAGGCACTGTGGTTGTTTCAGCTGCAACACTGACTGAACAACAGCGCATGCTTGAGGAGCTTAATAAGCAGATTGAAGAGCAAAAACGGCAGTTGAAAGAGCAGGAAGAGGCACTACGTCAACAGAGAGAGGCTGTGGGTATGTTCATGGCTCACTTTTCTGTTTCTGATTCCCTGATGTCTCCACCAACAAAATCTTTGCCCCTCAGTCAACTGTCATCTCTGCAGAGTGGCATAATGGAAACAGAGTCAAGGCCTTCAGAAACAACAGACAAGACCAGCAACCCTACAGAGACTCTGAACAAATCAGATGTGGATTCACAGTCTGTTAAGCAAGAAAACAACACTGCTATCCCTACTTTAAAAAATAAAGACACAGATACTGTTGCAGAGCAAGATGAAACACAGGAAAATGGTGAGGATAGTGACAAGTATTCCTCTGCTGGAGAGATTGAAGATTCTGATGTAGCTTATGACCCAGAGGATGAATCACTTTTTAATGAAATTCAAGACGATGTATTTCAAGGAAGTAGTGTAAAGACTCGTGATTCATCAGGGCATAGTTCCAGCCGCAAGGGTGCGCCTTCAAATTCATACCGCAGCAGAAAGCAAAGGCTGTCACCAAAGAAGCGAAGTCATCGTGAAAGGGACCATAGAAGTCCTTCAAGAAGATCACAGCGGCGTTCTCCCTCACATTCCCGGAGACGTAGAGAAAGGGATAGACACAGAAGAAGTGAAAGGGACAGGTCAAAGCATAGAGCTAGAAGCCAGACTGAACGCCAGGGTCGCCATCATAAGGAGCATTCTACGCGCCGACATTCTCGTGGCCGTAAAAGATCCCCGTCATCTCCCAGAAAAAAAGATTCTGTGTCCCTTTCACCAAAAGAGTACAGGGGACCTTCCCCTCAAGTCCTTGAGAAATCTAAACATGCAAGAGTTCCATGTAATGCTCCAGAGTCTGTTGTTGGACAATTTGTAGAGAGTTACAAAACATCGTCTATCCCGGTTACTATTAAAAATGACCCTGGTGGACATCAGTTAAAATGTAATCTTGCTGAGAGCCCTGACTCCTCTCCTCATTCACATGAACTTCTTCACAATGTGAAGCTTGAGAATTCAGAACCACAAGAATCCCATGATCTTCAAAATAATTCAGTCAGTGGTTCTTCTACACAGGTGGAGAAACCCTCTCAAGATGAAACCTTGCTTAAAAACAAACTTGAAAGCCCAGTTCCTCTTAGAGAAATTGACCCACCCATTCGAGATTCTCCTCAGAGCCCAGATCCAGAACCACAGTTCTTGAAACCTAGCAGCATAGAAGAGAAAGACTCTGTTAAGACTGAGGAAATCAGAGATCCTGAGATACATACCAGTGCCTCAATGCCATTTGTTAAAGTTGAAAATAATTTTCTGTCTATTGGTGGTCAAGCAACAGTTTCCAATATACAGGGGACAATATCAAATGTTAGAAATTCAAATTATGGTCCTCTACATCTACAGGGCCCAGGTGTCAGAAATCAATGTATGATAGGGGTAGACAAACAGTTACGGGAAAGTCCAGGCTTAAAGCATCCAGAAATTATGGTTCAAGGCTCGGGACCTGAATTAGACTCTACAACAAATCATCCAAGAAATCCAGGACTAGATATGAAAGAACCTGGACATAGTGGACAACAGATAGGGCCTGATATGAGACGTCTAGACATGCAAGGCCTGAGCCCCAACATTTGGGGTTCTGGATCACAGATAAAGGACCCAAGGGCAGGGATGCAGAGTTCAGAGCCAAATATAAGAGAACCAAGTATTCAGCATCTCAGTACTGATAGAATTGGTCCAGGTCCGGTCATGAGCGGTAGGAATGCGGGAGGAATGAGGAGTACAATGCCAGATAATTCAAATATGGGAGAATCAGGGCTACACAGTGAGAGGAGAGATCCAATCATGAAGGGCCCTTCACCAGATTTATGTGGGCTTGACATAAGTGGCTCAAGGGGCCCTTCTTCAGCTATGTATCATCCAAGGGGTCCACAGATAGAAGTTAGGGCTCCAGATATTATAGGAAGAGGAAGAACCCAAAAAGATGGAGGTGAAAGTCCACACACTGGGGGTATGAAATCTGCTATGATGAGAGATCTGAGTCCAGATATTAGAAGTCCAGGTTCATCTTTCAGGGACTCAAGAAGAGTTCAAAGGCAATCAAGACATGATGGCAGTCCAGTTTTAGAAGAAAGAGGCCACCAGAAAGGGAGTTTTCAGCCACAGGGAAGAAATACAGACTTTAGTAGGGTGGGTCAAGAAAGGAGTTTTGATTCAAATGCATCTACAGGTTCAGAGGGTAGAGGTCAAAGAACAGATATACTATCCCCATCAATGACAGTTGGGAGGCAGGTCCCACATATAGGGCAAGATGTACTCATAAGAGGACCAAGGTCAAACATAAATTATGAAAGTGGTGGGTCTAACATTTCCTGCATTGGACAAGACAGTAGTGGGCCTGGAGGACATTTCAAGGAGCCAAAGACAGATATTAGGACTGAAAGGAGTGTGCATGGCCTGGACATGAGGGAATCAGACACTATACATGAACCAAGAAAGCAAGATATGACAGGAGTAAATTATATGAGGCCTGGTCAGGATATGGACAGTATGGTTGTCTCAGATACAAGGGGTGATAGAAGTGAGTCACATGCAAGGAGTTCAAGCAGAGACATTGGAGAAATGGGTCCAAATAGGAGGGATGCAGACATGCAAGGAAGAAATTCAGTTCCAGGGCTAGAGAGGAGAAATGATCAAATGGGTCAAGAAGACAGACGTCCCATGCCAAACATTACAAATCCAGATTGGAGAGGTCCAGGACCAAGTGGTGTTGGCCCTGACATCAGGGGTCCTAGGTCTCAAAATAAAAGCCTGGGTCCATATGCAAAGGATTCAGATTGGAGTGGCCCAGGATCAGATATAAGAGATGATTGGAGAGGCCCAGAGAGGAGAGGTTCAGTTAAAGGAAGGCCATTCATTCAAGCTGAATGGGGAATCCATCCGTCTGATAGGAGAGGCCCAAACATGGAGAGTCAGGAGCCTGCCAGAGGACCAGTGGGTTTGGATTTCATGCCACCAGCATCTGAAAGGAGAGGACCTTGTGTGGATGTCCCACTGCAAGACAGGAGAGGACCAGTAGGTCCAGATTTCAGGAAACCAGAGTCTGAAAGGAGAGGTCCAACTATGGACAATCTAGGACCTGGCATGAGGGGACCAGGGGTTGACAGGAGAGATCTAGCTTTGGACGGTCCTGGAACTGAAAGGAGGGGACCTGGAGGTCCACAGTTCAGGGGGCTAGGACCTGAGATGAAAGGCCCACCTATGGAAGGTCAGGGACCTGAAATGAGAGGACCAGCAGGTACAGACTTCAGGGGCACGTGGTCTGAAAGGAGAGGTCCTGATATGGTTGGTCCAGGGCCTGACAGGAGAGGACCAGGAGATCAGGATGTCTGGGGACCAGGCCCTCAAAGGAGAGGTCCTGATATGGTTGGTCCAGGGCCTAACAGGAGAGAACCAGGAGATCAAGATGACTGGGGACCAGGGCCTGAAAGGAGAGGTGCAGCTATGGAGGGTCCTGGAAATGACAGGAGAGGACCTGTAGGTCCAGATTTCAGGGGACCAGGGCCTGAAAACAGAAACATATCCATGGCAGGTCCTAGACCTGGCAGAGCAGGGCCTGGAGGTCCAGATTTCCGAGGGCCAGGGCCTGAGAGGAGAAGTTTATCTATGGAGAGTCCTGGGCCTGACAGTAGAGGACCTGGAGGTCCAGATTTCCGAGGGGCAGGACCTGAAAGGAGAGGTCCAGCTATAGACACTGTAGGACCTAACAGAAGAGGATCAGGAGGTCTAGATTTCAGTAGACCAGGGCCTGACAGGAGAAGTCCTGCTATGGTTGATCACGGGCCTGACAGGAGAGAATTAGGAGTTACCAATTTTACTGGGCCAGGACATGAAAGAAGAGGTCCCTTTATGGACAGTCAAGAGCCTGACAAGAGAGGATCAGGAGGTCCAGATTTCCGGGGACAAGGCTCTGATTCAAGAGGACCAGGAGGTTCAAACTTAAGAGGGCCAGGATGTGAAAGAAGAGGTCCCTTTATGGAAGGTCAAGGGCCTGACAGGAGAGGACCAGGAGATCAAAATGCTGATGGTCCTGATAAGAGGGGACCTCATATGCGGGGTCCTGGACCTGACTTCATAGGACTGGGGTCTGAAAGAACTGGTTCATATATGGAAGGTCCAGGGCTTCACAGTCAAGCACAGGGAGAAGCATACTTCAGGGGTCCTGGGCCTGAAAGGAGTCATCCAAATATGGAGGGCCCAGGGCCTGACAGGAGAGGACCAGGAGGTCAAAACATGAGGCGACCAGGGCTTCATCATTCATGTCCAAACATAGAGGACCCAGAACCTAACAATAGACATACAGAAGGTCCAATTTTCAGGGGACCTGGGCCAGAAAGAAGACCTCCAGATATGGAGGGAACAGAAAACAGCAGGAACTTTCAAGGAGGCCCACAGTTCAGGGGGGGTCCTGAGCCAGAAAAAAGACCTTCCGATATGAAGTGCCCAGAGTTTGACAGGGGAGGTCCACACTTTAGAAGAGGGGGGCCTGAAAGAACTGTTATGGAGGCTCAAGGGAAAGGTCCAAGAGGTCCAGATTTTAGAGCACCGGGTTGTGAATTTAGAGGTCCAGATGCAGAGAGCCCACGGCCAGACAGGAGAGAACTGGGGGGCCCAGGCTTCGGAGAACCTGGGCCTGAGTGGAGAGGTCCAAATATGGAGGGCCCAGGACCTGAGTGGAGAAGATCAGGTGGTCCAAACTTAAGAGGCACAGGAATCAGGCAGAGAGGTCAAAATACAGATGGTTTAAGACATGACAGAAGAGATGACTGGGGAGGGGCTGACTTTGGAGGGTCAGATCCGATCCAAGAAAGCCGAGATATAGAGGGCCCAGGACCTGATAGAACAGAACAAAACTTGAGGGGTCCAAGGCCTATGAGGAGAAACTTTAGAGGACCAGGGCCAGAGATGAACAGTCTAAATCGGGGTGACAGATGGAAAGGGACAGACACAGAACCATGGTTAGATGAAAGAGGGACCAATATGGAGGCTGTTGTAAATGAAATAGAATTTTCAGGAAATCATTGGGAAAGACATGGCAACAGTGGTCCACCACCTATCCACGAGGGTCCAGATGAGCAGTGCCAAGAACATAGTATGCAAGGTCCTCATAGTGAATGGAGATGCCCTGGAGGTAGGGGGCCAAAACCTATGCAGGAAAGACCAAATATCCTACTTCCAGGACCCATGAGGGGTGTAGGAGATGATTGGAGTGGTCCTGGTTGTAGGGGCCCAGGGCCTACACCGGATGATCCAGATATGATGTGCCTAGGGGTAGGGCCAAGGGGAGGACCTGGAAATGAATGGAGAGTGCCTGGTAGAGGGGGTGCTGGGCCAAACAGAAGGGGAGGGGGGGCATTTTTCAGAGGAGAAAGGGGTCCACATATTAGAGGACTAGGCCATGATAGAAGAGGTCAAAGCATTAGAGGACCAGGATCTGAGGGGGGTCCAGATATTAGAAATGACTGGAGGCAGCCAGAATTCAGGGGGAATATAAGAGGGCCAAACATGGAAGGACCTGATGCCCATAAGAGAGGCCCAGACTTGATGAATTCATGCCCAAACAGGAAAGGATTTGAGATGGAAGGTCTTAATAGAATGGACCCAGGAGGTCATGATTTAAGACGCCCAGGAAACAGAAGTTCAAACATTGAGGGTCCAGGGACTGATGGGAGGTTTTCAGATTGTGGGGGGCAAGGATCTGAAAGACGAGGTGCAGACATGGAAAACCATGGACCAGGTAGACAAGGATTTGAGCATGATTTTAGAAGGGAAAGGAGAGGTCCAGGCATGAGAAGGCCAGGACCTGATAAAAGTTTAGATGTGAGACATGGGCCTGGGAGGTGGGATACAAACACTGAGGTTCCTGGCTCTGACAGAAGAGGTCCAGACATGATAGGCGTAGGTTTAGACTCAAGGGGATCTGAGCCAGCCATGAAGAATGATATGCAAGCTATGAGGTATTCAGATAAAACTGCATTACTTCATTTCAATAGTCCTCATCAGGTTACCAGATTCCAGGGTCCTAATGATCCACATTCTGCACTGTTCAATGGGCCCCCAGGTCCAGCTCCAAACAGTGGAGGAAAATTATGCCCAGATTTTGACAGCCCACAAAATCAGCAATCAGTTAAACCCCAGAGACACAGAGCTGCCTTACTTCCCACTCCGACAGAAGGTCTCATACGCTTCCCAAATCATAAGATCAACAATCCTGATTTCTTCAGCCCAAAACAATCACAAGTGGGTTTCTCTACAGATAGGGAGTGGGGTAGAGGTAGACAACTGAGTCAAAAAAAAGTGTTAGTCCATGGGCAAAGAGAGGAGCAGGAGAAAAGTCCTGCTGGTAAAATAAGCACATCTGTAGATGCAAACACAGGTGTTGGAATGGGCAATGAAACTGATAAACAGGGGAATTTGGATGCATCTGTAGAAACTAAAACTAATCAAAGTGGTAATAGTGATGGAAATAAAAGCAATGTCGAGCCAAGTTAGAGGCAGGCAAAAAACCATGGGCCCCTCAGGACAGTTAGGCTGCTGAACTAGATCTGCAAAAATAGTACCATCACATTGGATAGAAATACTATACTATAACACACACTGAATGTATTTTTCTCAAGGACAGTGATTGTCCATGTCTCATGTACAGTCAAAGCCATGCAAGATCAGATATTGTAGCATATGGAAATGCTTCATTATGTTCTAGTTCTGTCTTGTTTTGTTCAAAGTAAATGCATTTATTTTTGTTATGTGATTAGGACTCAATTCCTCTTGAATTTAATTGATAACCTGTGCATTCAACTCAATGTGTATTTCTATTTGGAAATAATCAGAAATGTTTTGTACAGAAAATGTACAGTTTTTGTTTCTTTGTTTTTTTTTTTAACATAGCCATAGCGTCAGTGCAGTAACCTTGATCTGGCTTTTATGTTCCTCTACTGATAAAAGATAACTTGTTTCAAGTCAATAAAAGTACATACACCTTTTTAAATTTGTATTTAGTCTGATTTTGTCATTGATATTTGGATTGATTGATTGATTGATTGATTGATTGATTGATTGATTGATTGCTATGCCATAAGTACCCAAACCTGTTACTTTTAAAAACATATTTTATAAAAGCACAATACCAATACTATTCTGTTTGTGGGAATAAATCAAACTTATATTTTAAAAATTTTTTAGAGGTACAATTTAAGTGTCTTTTACAGAAGTCAGGGATACATTTAGTTCTATTTTGCTAGAGACTGGTGTCTCCTCAGAAGTAATATCCACAAAAGGCCTAACAGTACAGCTTGATGTTATGTCATCTTGATGCAAGGCAAGAACCTCCAATAGGAGATGAATATAGACATAAAGTCTGGTTTAAACAAAATATAAACACTGAAGAACTTAAATATAGTATTTGAATAAATGTAATTTTTTTACATTCCATCACTGAATTCATCCATTTCAATGGGAAGTCTTTTAAGACACAGAACACACACATGTATTGTTATAGGAGACCCTCCATACTCCCAATGCATCAGAGAAATATTGACCATTGACACAATTTATTGGGTTTTACCTGCCATGGTTCAAAGCAGCACCAGACAGACTTAAACTGTTTTGACACACATCATGACATGATCTCTATTCCAGGGAAATGGTTTTGGCATGTTATTTATTCTTGTGTATCATGTAGATTGCTGGGAAATACAATTTTGAATCATAAAAGGGCAATGTGCAGGTTTGTCTTGAATTGGAATCGAATTGGATCTATGCTGATAAGAGGACTGAGTCAGCTAGTAGCCATATCGTCCATAATCCTCCACCTGCAGAGCTCATGTTTTACCAAAGGGGGGCGACAGCATTCAGTTATATCTCAAGTCTTCGATCAATTGAAATTGATCTATCTTTGGTAATTGCAATAGTGAAATGTTACTGAATATGTGTACTCAACTCCAGTTATTAAGTACAAACTTGATGTACTAGTACTTAACTTACATTTTATGTGTTTACTCCTCTACATTTAGGAGGGGAATATTGTACTTTTGACTACACTGCATTTATCTGACAGCTGTAGCTCCTGGTTACTTTATAGATAACGATTTTACATTAAATAACACAAACTAAAACAAATAATAAGCTTAAGAAATTAAACACAATTAAAGTTTTTTTTTTAATTTCTAAAAAAAAAAAAAAAGTAATTTAGTTGTGGGCTCGGTTGCCACTTGATTACAACCCCTCACATTTATCTTGTGACCCTTTGGAGGGGCTTGGCCTTTAGGAACAACTGCACTAAACTGCCTAACAGTATATGAAGTAGTTAAAACTAGTTCCACCTTGCCTATGCT
The DNA here is from genome assembly GCF_021018895.1 of Seriola aureovittata. Lineage (NCBI taxonomy): Eukaryota > Metazoa > Chordata > Actinopteri > Carangiformes > Carangidae > Seriola > Seriola aureovittata. Next base: position 11,678,910 of record NC_079372.1, on the reverse strand, counting down.
GTAGCTACAACAGTAAAATGATACTTACACTTACATACACACCAATGCAGGTTCATTTGCTCCAGTGAACTGACATAATAAACACAATAATTCCATTTTATACTAAAATACTACTGTACCTCAATTTCAGATATAATCATTTTACTTTATACACCACTACATTTAATTAAAGCTTTACTTACTATTTACTTGATTTAAATTATTTATACTAAATACAGTCAACAGATAGCCTCGCTTGTGATGTATTATCAAAGATTAAAGTAGCTCGGATAATTAAAATTAGCCCCATCTTGACTACTTTACTTGATTTTGAAAGCCTACTGATACTTTTGCTGAGTACTTCCCATGAACTGTAAAACAATGCAAACAAGCCTCTTACTTATGCTAAGGTTAAAAACACTTCAGTAAATGTACTTAGTTCCATCACTTTCTATTAAAAATAAAGTTGTTTACAGTATTTCAGATATTGTAACACAAAATATAATAGATTTCTATAATTAGCCAAAGTCTAACGACGACCGGGAGTTGGACACCAACGTCTGTCACCACCGCGGCCGTAAAGTAAGTAGTTGGCAGTAAAGTAAGTAGACGACCTAACAGAAAGGGTAATAATGAAAACGTAATAATAACTGTTGCTTGGTTGATATCCAGCTTGTATCAAATGGACGACTTAATAACTGACTATTTAAAATGTTAAGGGGTTTATAATAATATTAAGGCGGAGAGCTGGTTAGCAAACCTGTCCCAACGTCTACTCAAGTGTACTAGCTTAACGTTCCTCATTAGCTAACATCAATTCACGAGCTAGCTTTTGTAATTTTATAATTCTTTGTTAGTTATCTCGGAGTTACCTATATTTTCAGTATTATAAGTATTAGTTTGTTTGAGCTTAATTTTAATACGTACATAGATAGTATTTTAATGACACTATGGCTGAGTCATCGTAGTTAGTTGAAGTCTGGGTGGATTTTATTAAATGGGTTGTTCTGGTGTAAATGTAAAACAAGTAAAAATTTACTTGATCTCTGTCCCATCTTTAGAGTCAAAGATGTCAGCCTTTTCCTCGGCTTGTAAAACTATCCCTGTTTCACCTTCATCCAGAGAACACACCTGTGACTCTGTTGGGCTGATCTTGAGCCAAGGTGGTTGTTTGTCACATGATCAGGGGCAGATGTTGGGAACTGAGCTCAGTTTGATGGAGATGACAGAGGTTGAATACACACACCTTCAGCACCTTATCCAGGCACAGGTGGAGGCACAAGCCGGGTCTCCAGATGGGCCAGATGCCAGAGGTCACCCTGCTACATTGACGGTTAAAGATGCCACTGGATCCACAGTGATTTCTCCCTTCACAACCACTCAAGCTATTGACCTGTCAACTTCGACAGATGAACACTGTCTGGTGATGCCAGGAGAAAAGACACCAGCTTCTTATGCAGAGGTCCCAGGTTTTGTGATGGCCAGAATCAGAGGTGAAAACAGTCCAAGTGAACCACCTGCCAGCAGCAGGACATCTTCACTGAAGCGATCCAGATCAGCTGCTAGAGTTTGCTTGGAGAAAAGGTTCAACACAGTGTCTGCTGACACCCCAAGAAATGATATTCAGTCAGCAGTTCTCACCAAGTAGGCTTGACTATTATACTTTATTGCTATTTATTAGTAAATATAATGCTGATATACTCATTTTTTTTATGGAATTTGCAAAATCCGTGTTGTGTTTCAGTTTTTTGACAATACTTCAGCAGTCTGCAGAGGCTCATGAGGCAGTCATACATCCACAGATGCAGAAGTGGATGAAAACTGACAGACCAAATCCTTTTGAGGTTACAAATGTAGGGGGTGTATTTAACCCTGTCACCAACATGTGTGGTCAGGTGTGGTAAAAGAAAATATACACAGGATATTTTATCATTAAATCTTTATAGCAGAATTCATTGTTTAATCATTTGTATCTGTTTTTATTTCAGGTATTTGGCCATATTCCTCATATGGTTGAATCTAACAAGCACCAGGGTTTAATCATCCCCAAGAGTTTTTCATTTAATGTTTGCCCAGAGAGGGTTGTTACCAAAGCTCACCATACCAGCAGCAGCAACCCAACAGAAGAGAAGAAGTTAGTGAACATAAAAAGTAATAGTAAGTACTCTCACCCTAACTTTTTTCAAAAACTGTAGTTATTTTGTTGATGTCTGCCATACTACACCGCAAATACACACAAAAGTTTGTATTTAACTGAGTCTCACACACTCATATTTTTTCATAGATGATGAGGTGACACCTACTGCTTCCAGGAAAAGTGGTAGTGCCTGCGGCTCTCAACCCATCAAGGCTGCAAACGCTGCCTCAGAGTCAGCTGGAGAGTCAGGGAGCAGCAAAAGGAAAAGAGCTCAGTTTTGTATGTCACATAGCCAGCGCAGGGAGAGACACAACAGTAAGGAGAGGGAACGCAGGTGAGCAGTCATTACAACAGCTGAAAGTTTCACTACAACCTCCACAATTTGTGACATGGTCTGATGAAATACTCATTACATTTCAGTACTCTACTACAATACTCAAATACATTTTTTTTCTTTTCAGTCACAAATGTGGCCTCTTTCAGGACTTACATATTACTTTGGGAGTGTAACATTGTTAAATTTTAAGTGCAGTACAGGCTGTGTCCAGAATTATTCTCTTCTTTTCTCACTACACACTATTCCCTACATAAACAACACTCAGTAGTTTTGTCCAGGAGTTTCCAAAGTTGCTGATGCAACACCCTTGGGTGCCTTGAGTATGAGCCAAGAATGCTGCAACATTTAGTTCCATTTTTTACTGTACATATTTAAGAGCTTTTCCTCACGTGAAAAACAGAGGCAACATTTACAGTCACGGGTACAGCCAAATTACTGTATTTAAAACCCTTAAATATACAGGTATGTGGCAGCTACTGTAAGACTGTTGATCTCTCAGTTTCTGGCTGTCAGTAGTATTGCAACAAATTTTTCAGGTCCACAGCTGTCAGAAATAAGGAAAGATGGAAAGATTTGTTTTTGTAAACATTTTTGAAAATGGAAAAAATACTATAAAAGCATTCTGTAGTTCCATCTGTACTTCTTGAAACAGAATTTATCATCTTTTGGTTTGTGACCTAATGTGTAGTTGCTTTTTTTTGTTAGATATAAGTTAATATGTCTTTAATTAACGTATTTAACATATTTCCAATGTGAGAATTCCCCACTTTTCTTGATGACATTGTAGAGAACTGAATATTTTTAGTATAGACTCTTGGTCAGACAAAACAAGACAGTATTTGACATCTACTTCGGCTCTCAGATTCTTTTGACATGCATTTGGCACTGTTTTCTGATGTTTTATATGACAGTGAAAATAATTGTTAGTTGCAGCCATAGATAGATCCCATTATGTCTTACATAAGCTGATGAGACAAGGTCAAATCAAGTCAATTTTAATTTGAATAGCACCAATTCACAACATACGTTATCTCAAGGCACTTTCCAAATAGAGCAGGTCTAGATAATAATATTATTTACAGAGACCCAACAATTCCCACCAAGAGCAAGCACTAGGCGACAGTGGCAAGGAAAAACTTCCTTTTAAGAACCAGACTCAGGGTGGGCGGCCATCTGCCTCGACCGGTTGGTTTGAGAGAGAGAGAGCGAGAGAGAGAACAAGAGAGAGCACAGAGGAAAAGAACAAGGTCACAGGTCTGTAAAGTTAAAGAGACACTCATTAACATCTGTATTGCCTGTGCTGCTGTGCAGGAGGAGGATTCGTTTGTGCTGTGATGAGCTAAACATGCTGGTGCCTTTCTGTGACTCAGATACAGACAAAGTCACCACCCTGCAGTGGACCACTGCCTTCCTCAGCTACATCAATAAAACCTACGGAGACACCTTCAAAGAGGTACGTTTGTGTGGAGTTGTTGAGTTAAAACATTGATGAAAAACATTTTGACTTGATTATCCTGCAACTGAATTATTTGAGACTCAAAACCAGGGGCTGGAAGATGAGTGCTTTATTACATTTCCTCTTGTTGAGTTATAATACTGCAGCAGACTCGATATGACTTTTGTTATTTAGAGAGTTCAAATCAAATTCCTCTTAGTTTTGAAGATTAAAATCAAATAAACTTTATCATTTTACTGTGATGGATTATCCAGTATTGCAGTTTTCAATTGATTTACGTACTGAAAAAAGAATGGCAGTGAATTAAAACAAGCCCTCATATATCCAACCACATTATGCTAACACTGTGCAGCACCAGCACCACCTAGAATAAAAGGGAGGAGCAGGCTAGATACGCTAAAAGTCAAATAAAATAAAACATTAGTGGTAAAATATGTAATTAACCACAATAATCTAATATTCTTCTTTACAGGAGTTTCAGACTGCATTCACCGAAGAGAAAGGACTCTTTCTGAAATCCAACCCTTCTCCGGGCCAGGACACAATCCACCGGGAGATGGATGAGACACTGAGCATTCCTCTTGCTGTAGAACAATGACACCACTCCCTCCCCAATTATCACTATCTTATCTAATAAATCAGCCGGATATTTCAGGACATTTAACCGTGAAATGAGCTGTTGTCCTATGAGGTCTGGCTGTGTTGTTAGATTTTAAATGACAAATTCTCCTTTTGAGAGAAGTTCTGCTTGTGACAACATTACAATGATTTAGAAAGTAGAAGGTTTTCAGTCTCAGACCATGTGATGCTCAAACATGGTTTGAATTGCTAGGCAAGTGTTTCAATTGCCATGCCAGCTATTCTAACCTCCCCTTAGAGAGCCAGCATTGGTTACAAGAAAGTCATCAACAGGTGGCACTGTTTCCCTTTGACAAATATAAGATAGTGTTCTAATGAGTAGATTTCAGATCTTCACTATCATTGATTTAGCTAATCTTACTTATATTTGCATAGTTTTAATCCTAATTCAAATTTTGTTTACTCGCGTATTTTTTAAATTGTTTACATTGGTTAAACTTGGTTCATACAGTGTGTTCAGTTTTCGTGTCTACATAAATTTAGTCTCTAATCACATATTTTGCATGGAAATAAGTGTCGCTGCCTTGTGAATTAATTGGGTTACTTAACTTTCACGGTGTTAAGCATATTACTCTGAAGTAAAGACTGTTCATTTGATATGTAGAAAAGAGTAATGTTTTACTGAAAAGTGGCTTTATTTGTTCTTTCTTACAACATGTCGCTGTAGCATCTTACTGTACATACAACAGTCACCCACAAATAATAAATAGTATTTAAAGTCATGTATATTTAATAGTTACAGCACCGGTAGTACATAGTGGATGTGGTCATTGCAGATTGAAAAAAAATGAATTTTTTACTTTGCTCCTAAGATTCTTAAACTTATTTTACAATGTCTGATGTATGCATCCACAAGTTTTATTTCGTTTGTGATTCTCAAATCCAGAGAATCAGCTTCACATGTAATTAAAAAAAAACAAGCTGTAAAAAAAAAAAAGACTATCAAAAGTTTAAAAATTTTTGCATTAATCTACACAATGTCTGGGCACCTGGTTATTTCTTTTTTATTCCTTTTACAACACATACACAGCTCCTCGACAGAGGCTTTTTTGCCTCTGGCACCTATTTCCATATTTTACAATGTAAGCTTGTATGCTGAGGTAACACCTGTGATTTACATTAATGGGCCATGATACATGCACATTCACTTCAGAGACAGTCACTGTTGTTTTTAGAGTGTCATTTGCCAGAAGGATGTTAACCAAAGTAATGGGGCATGGAAACAACATGTACAAAGTTTTTATACACAAAGGACTCATCATTCATTTTCCAGCTGTTTGTAAAGTCAAGTCTTGTTATGTGATAGTATTTAGAGCAATGCAGTTGTTCTCTTGCACTCTTCGGTGCCTCTGTCCACTTTATTTTTGGATGTCACCTTGATGTTTTTGTCTCTCAGTTGCTCTGGTATTCACTCCTTGGATGTTCCTCCATTCCTCTCAAAATATCACATCTGTTGATGTTACTCTTCCCATCTTGTGATACATGTATTTAAATAAAGAGGACATTTTTGTGATCACTCTCTTCTTTCATTCCTTCCTTCCCTCACTTCTCACCCTTCCTCCTTGGGGGTGGATGGTGTCAGGTTGCAGGAAGTCATGTTTAATGGTTTTTGGGGTTGGAGGATTTCCCAGCGACTGATGCTCCCTGGCAGGCTGATGTATCACAGATTCCAGGAGGTCCCTGGTGCCCAGTCCTACCTACCCTCCCTGGCTCTCCAGGCTCACCTGGATCTCCTGGAGATCCATCACGCCCATCTTTGACAATTCCAGGTACTCCTGGAAGACCTGTGGGAAGTATTTTAGTTAGTTTTAATTGCACAATCGATCTGACAATTTGGCATCAAATTAAACCCTGTTGAAGGAAAATCTGAAAATCTGTCTTACTGGTTTGATGTTAATGTTAATCCTACAAATTATACCACAACAGACCTTTCACACACAGGACATTTTCACATTGTAACAGGTGTAATTAATAACATTAATGATGGCTCCCTTCCATTTGTGCCAGTAAACAATTCGTGTGTCTGCCTCCCCTAGAGCTGACACACCTAAATGGAATGCAGCCTTTATTAATCTTATTAGTTACATCTATATTTACAAGTCAAACTCTCTGCCATGAGTAAGGTCTATATATACCGTATAAAGTAACTTGGTAATCGGTAGGGAACAATGTTGTAGCACATATTAGAGGCCGTATGGGGCCACATACCTTGATATCCTTGGTCTCCAGTTGGCCCATCAATGGCTTTGCCAATGGGTCCCTTATCACCTGACTCACCAACATCACCTGTTGTAAAAATAAATATTTAATCACTGGTTGAAAGTAGAAAGACAAAGCTCCACAAAAGAAAGGCCCATTTTGTTCAGCTAGCGTTTGAGAGGGACTTCACCCAAAAATGCAGAACTTAGTGGAAGAACACCAGTTTAGGAGATTCAGCACCAACACTCGCTGCCTGCAACTCTTCTAGAGGTAAGCCATACGCTTTATTCTCTTTATGATGCCTTTCATGATTATTATGCAAAATGATGAATGATTTTTGTGTCTGTCTGAATTTATTTGTGTAGTTTAGTGGAGTATGTAGTTTATTTCAATTTATGCTCTAATGATGCGCATGGTGAAGTCTGTATGTGTGTGTGTGTGTTGTGTGAGCGAGAGAGGGAGAAAAGTGGCTTCGACATACGCTATATTTTGTAATTTGTGGGGTTGTGTTGGTTGTTGACTCACTATAAAGCATTTACATCATAGACTGATTCTCAGTTTGTGCCATCCCTCTGCTAAAGTTACCCTTAATGCCCACTGATTAGATTTGTTATGATGCAGAGCTTGCTGATTTTATTTTTCATACCTCTGGGACCAGGGTCTCCAAGTTCTCCTGGCAGGCCTCTGTACCCTGGTGGTCCACGGGAACCTGGGTGCCCAATAGAGCCAGAAACTCCTGGCTTTCCTGGAGACCCAGCAGGGCCTGGGCGGCCCACCATTCCAGGGGCCAGGGGTCTTCGAAGGTTAGCGGCCAGCTGTGCAATCTGATCTGCATGATAGAAAACACAAGAAGGTGAATTTCCAGCTTCCCTTTTATTCAATACTGGAATTAATTATGAACAAATGTTAATTCAGATCTCTCACCATCAATCATTGAGCCACACAGCTCTCTGATGTGCTGCTCACTTGCCAGTTTACCCTGAAGAGACATTTTAAAGAGTAACCTCATTCATGCAGTTTATTAGAAAACATTAACATTTAATACACTTCCATCAGTCAGAACATTTTTACAATTTTATACAGATTAAAAAAAAAACACTCACAGGTACACCGTTCTTTCCTGCAATTCCAGGCAGACCCTGTTCCCCCTGGAAGCCCATTGGCCCTTGTTTTCCTGGAGGCCCTCTTGCACCAAGCTCTCCTTGTGGGCCTGTCACACCCTTAGGTCCCAGTTCACCCCGTTTCCCGGGCTATAATCAACAAGAATTACTGTTAAATAACTCATTATATTCTGCAAAAATTAAAAAATCAATTTCAAACAAGAGCTAAAAACATCCATAAGCCTCTGATTTGATCATTGACTAAACACCAACCAAGGAGCAAACTGGGTCTGTTGAGACAATGCGGGGGCGGATTCATATGGCGGCTCGTTGCTTGATAATTACTCCGACGAGCACAGCAAACAGTAAATGAGACTAAGAGAGTGAGCCTCATCATTACCATGTCTCTAGTTACATAAATTGTGCTGCAGCTTAATGTGACTCGTCTCTCCCTTGTGGCGATAGCAGCAAACAGGCCAATAAAGCTAAAGCAGCAATACCTATCTCTAATTAATCCTATTAAACCTGGAATGTGAGGCTGAATCATGTGCAATGACTCTGACAAGTGGGCAACAGCTCAGAGCAAGGCACCAGTTTTTAATGTTCTGTGAGGGAGCAGAGACAGAGGGAGTCTGGAACAAACTTGTGCTGCTAATTACACCCACACACAACATCTAACTGTGTTTTTTTTGTGCTCAGACATCTGCACTATTCCCACCCAGGGGTACCTGTACCTGTACCCCTGGGAGGGAATAGGTTTCTTGGGGGTATGTGGAAAGATTATGGAGTAGCTCAACTGTTTTGAAAAAAAAAGAGAAATTACAAATAAAATAAGAAAAAAAAATTCATATCGGGTCAGTTATCGAGAAACAGATAAACCATTCAAATGGTTCGCTGAAAGTAATGGTAATATTTGGTGAAACCTGGTTTGGATGTAAAAGGTTCATGTGAGACTATGAAACTCTGAAAGTGCAAAAGGACAAAATAAATAATAATTAAAATACAAAAACTGTAAATGAAAACAACGACGCAGCTCACCTGTCCTTTTTGTCCAACTGGCCCAAAGGGACCCTGAAAAAAAGTTAAGATTTTAGATCCAATCAATCAATGTCAACAAATATTAAACGTAAAACTCTGAGAAAGACCAGACAAAAAACTTGAAACATTTTAGAACATAAATACAATAAATTGAATAGTTACATAAGATTTAACCGATGGCTGAAAAACATTCTAATCAAAACACATCAGCACATTCAGCTGGTCTCAGATCCTCAGACAGACTGTGCCATAAAAACTAAAAGCTGCCTCACCAACAGCTTGAATCAGAATAACTAAGAGACTTGTGCCAGAAGACCTACGGGGCCGAACGGGTTGGTGCAAGATCATGATAAACATGTCAAAGAATTTTAAAATCATAACAGAAAGTGACAGGCAACCAGTATAAAGACTTTTTAAAAACTCTAGATGTTACAAGTTCTCTCCAGTCAGACAGCAGAATCAACTTTACAACTAATTACTGCTGATTTACTGTGTTTGGATTCTGACTGAGGACATAAAATAAAATACATACAAAAGACAAAACTTACAGGTTCTCCGTTCTCTCCAGGTAAACCATCACTTCCTGCCACACCCTAAAGAGACAACAGAAGATCTGAATTATTTGATTTTTTTTTTTTTTCATGTGTGTTTTGTACATGACTGAAAATATTCCCTGTTGAGCTGATAAAACAGTTTCAGTGTCATTGTTAAGAAAAACGAACACACAGAATTTTTTGTCTTATTTATGAAACCCATGTAACAGCATCTAAGATAATAATTTCTCAGGTATAACCTTTGAACTGGTTCAGTTGAGGTCATATTTAACCATGACCCGTTTGAACTTTGACTCTGAAGTATTTACCATGTCTCCTTTAGCTCCAGAAGCTCCAACTGGACCCTATAGGGGTTGAAGAAGGAGAGAGAAAGAGAATAAATGAGAGCCATGTAGAGACTTTTGTGGAAGACCGGCTGTGGGAGAAGGAAGGGGGGATGAAGGGAAGTGAGGTGGGCTGTTTGAGGGGAACCAGGGCTGGTATAAAGACAGGCTTTGTTCTAACTTCAGATTCTGAACAGGAGGCCGCTTTGTATTTGAGCTCTCTCCTGGCTGCAGTTTGAGTTTATACCACTGACTGGGGAGGGACGACCTGGTTATTGACATACGGTACCTTCCCATGAAGACAGCTGGACAGTTACATATCTCTGCTGTGCCTGTGCAGACACTTTTGTCAAAGCTTTATCTTTGAATCTTTAGGACTGGCCCTTAATGGAGATTTTTACCTGTTTTTTGTTGTCTTTAATTTATAAAATGTATTAGACCAATTTGTTGATTAGGTGATCAACAGAAAATCTGCTACTGTTTTGAGTATCGATTAATTGAGTCAAGATTAAAAAAAAAAATTATTAATTCTCTGGTTCCACCTTCTCAAGTTTGAATAGTTTAGTAGTTTATAGTTTGAAAAGTTTTCTTGTTATCCAAAATCTTTGGGTTTTGGACTGTTGGTCGGACAAAACAAGACATTTTAGGACGTAACAGTACATCTTTGCTATTTGCTGTCCTTTTATAGACTAAATGCTTAATTGATTAATAGATTAATCATTAATAATCATGTGCTGTATCATGGATTACACTGGGTGGCATTAAACCCTGGGACACTTCAAATTACCACACATGTCAAACTCACCCTATCACCAAACTCTCCACGGATTCCTGTTGGACCTGGAAGACCTGGATCCCCCAAGGCTCCTTTCACCCCCTGCAGCACATGATGCACACAGTTGGTAAGTTAACAAAAAATAATAAAAAACAAGAAAAAAAAAAAAAAAAAAAAATGATGATTAGCGATTTCATGCAACTGACCTGGTAGCCTTTCACTCCCTGGGGCCCAGGGTTGCCCGATGGTCCAATACCTCCCTGTTGGAAACAGACATTGTCATGTCCTCCTACTAGGAAACGCATATCGTCCCAAAACAACTGGTTGTTATTGACATATCACTGTTGTCGAGATTTGAGAGAAAAAGAAAAGACGAGATGGACGTGATGATTGTGTGAGGTATGATTCATTATGCAGTGCAGAGTGCGATAGAAGTATGTTAATTCCTATGATGTTTTATCCTTTTACCTCGCCACAGGGGCTGATGTGAGAAACAAAGACTTCTCTGTTTATGAATTCCTCTTTTAGGAAAATCTGCTCTCATCACTGGCCCGCCATTTCTTCTCACTCCACCTCACAGAGCCACTGAATCAGCAGCAATAATCTTAGTGCCTTTGTAGCAGAATATCATTAACTTTGAAGGGCAGTAGTTTATTATCCTGCTATTCCAGTTTGATCTCATATTCATGCTGTATGCTGCTATGCATTGCGGTCTTTAAAGCTGAGTGCTTTATATTAATACCTTGTCTTTTTCAGTCATTATGCATTCAAATATTCAGACTGGTTATTAGAGCTGTATATTGGAGACTGAATCTAAATTCTGTAAACTGGTTAAATTTAACAGATGGCCATCTGTGCAGAAGAAAGTCTCATAAATTGGTTCGTAAATGGGGCAAAGATTATTTTTAAATGTCCTGTAATAGATGCTTTTGAAGCATTTATAGCTATGCAAGCAGTGCAGCAATTTGAAAACAGACACATACATACATTAGCTTATAAAGCAACCATTAACTCACAGCCACTCCTCTGGGTCCTGCTATCCCCCTCTCTCCTGGGACGCCAATCTCACCCTGAAGGGAGCAGAGGAAAGATGTTGCAGACAAGTCAGGAAAGTTAAGACACCAGACTCGACTTTGTTAAAGTTTCATGTGGGTAAATGTCACAGAACTGTAACCCAGTAATATCCCCAAAAGCCCATCAGATACATACAGGAATACCTGGCTCTCCAGAAGGTCCTGTCTCCCCAGCCTTCCCTTCATCACCCTGGTGTAAAAGGAGACAGAAGATAATAGTTGTCCACCATGGTCTTAATGTTAGCTTTAAGGTTGATGTCTGTTTGTAATACTCACAACTACTCCTTTAGATCCCTTTGCACCAGCCTTTCCTTGTAGACCCTGCAACAGAAAATACACAACAATGAAACTTATCAGTTTTTCAACAGAGGGTGTGTTTAGGAGTATTCACTTACAATATTTTCATAATTATACTAATTTGGTTTACCTATTCAGGAGCTGAACACACCTTTTTCACAAATCACAAGCAGTGATTAGGACTGACTTTGAGAAAATGAATGTGTAGAATGGTACTGAGATAGACTTAGAATGAAGATAATGAGAGAAAGGACATTTAACTGATGTCCTTTATTATCAAATAGATAGGAAACACACAAGTCTACCTCTCAATACTTACAGGAAGGCCGTTTGGTCCTTTCTCTCCAACTACTCCATGGCGTCCGGCATCACCCTGTCAACACAAACAACGCTGTGACTGTGACATCAGTCTTGTCATAGCAGTAGACTCGTAACTACGTAAAGCAAAACCTCATACAGGAAGAAAAGGTGCAACTTACCTTCTCGCCATCTAATCCTGGTGTACCATCTTTGCCGTCTCTGCCAGGAATACCCTGTAGAACACATCAAATATGATCAACGTGGTTCTTAGTGGCGACGTCAATGCAAAAGGTGTAATTTTTCAGACATGTACTTACAGGCTCGCCTTTGGGTCCTGCTCCACCTGGACCTCCTTTGGGACCAATTTTACCCTGTTCAAAGACACATTAGGGTGTCACTTATACATCTTATATATTCTTGTGATACTAATAGTCACAACTCAAAGTCTTTTACTTACAATTTCTCCTTTGGGTCCTCTGAATCCCTGTGGTCCTTTTTCTCCAGCGTCACCCTGGAGACATCAGATGAAACACACACAGCTATTCATTGATGGGACCAGCCGTATATTCTAGCTGTATACTACTATCAAAGACTGTTTTTATTTATAGTGTGTTACAAACAAGGAGAGACTCACTGTCTTCCCAATGATGCCGGCGATGCCAGGCTTGCCTCTGAAACCAGGCAGACCCTACAGACAGAGTATGAGGTCAATTGAAGCATACGTGTTTGAACACAAGTTAAATGTCTGTATTGAGAGTGATAAGAAGATGAAGAGGGGAGGAATAGATCATGTAATAAAAGTTGCTCACTCTGTCTCCTACAGCTCCCATCGTGCCCTGTAAACCTCTTAGACCACGTGGGCCCTGAAACATTAGAGCATGGTGAGGACACATTGTAAACTCACTCTGAATATTTCATAATTCTGTAAATGCTGCTTGGATGTGGTGTAGTAAATATCCAAGTTTATGAGTAGCCAAAATGTGAAACAACAGCAACAATAACTTAAATAATACGGCATTTCCCTGAATAATTGTTTTGTCACTCACCTGCAGACCCACAGTGCCGGGAATACCTGGTGGGCCAGGTGGACCAGCGTCACCCTAGAGACAGAACAGGATACTTAGTATAGCATCAAAACAACAAATCACAGAAATTCGAGCAGCTGTACTCAACAAAACCAATAGTTTGCACATATTAGGTTAAGTCCATCCTTATGTAACCTAATCAGCCACAGAGACAGACGCCATAATAATTATGTCCCATGATAAACTCACCTTCTCTCCATCTTTTCCAGGTTCTCCTTTGTCTCCTTTATGTCCTGTGTGACCCTACGTGAGCAAAAATACACAAGAGGTAAATACAGACACGCGTGTGCACGAGGAAATGTATTGTGAGAGTGCAGGGTGACATGAGTTTTATATTTTCTCAAGGATATATTGAGCAGCATCAAATTCACAACAAATAAAAAAAAGAACCGTGACAGGAATATATATATCTACCTTGAATCCTGGCATCCCAGGAGGACCAGAGGGACCAGGGGGACAGATTGCAGGACACTGCAGAGGACAGAGACAAAAACGACTGAGGGCTCTGTATGCAGAGGTCACAGCTTCTGTTCACTGTCATTACGCTGCTTTCACAGGGTGAATGATTGAAATCTTACCAGAAGGTCACCGTTAAGATCATGAAGAGTACCAGGAAGACCCTGAGAGAGGGAGAAATGACAACACACAGCAAGAAATCAGCGCACAACCTTCCCACCAGATGGTACAGTGCTTCTGTGAATTCACAGACGTTCAACAAGAGATCCACTATGTGGCAGTGGAAAAATATGTGACTATGTTGTACCAGCAGCACCAGGTATCAGGTATAAAATGATGACTCCACTTACTGGGGGTCCATCAGGGCCAGCTGGTCCGGGAAGTCCTGGAAGACCCTCAGCACCCTGAGAAATTAATAGAAGAGCAGCAAGATTAGTAGCATCCTCAGCACTTCAATCTTAAGTAACTGGTGAGATTTTAGATCCAATCTCATCATCACTTAGGGAACTTACTTCAATCTACTCCACTAACAGGTGATAAAAAAGTAGTGGTCAATGATACTTGCAATATCTCCATAGACTACAGTATCCCTGACTTTGGCCAAACAACAGTCCTCAGACTGACCCAAACTATAATACTGTACAACAAACTAGGAGTGTGGAGTTTGAAAGACATGGGCAACAACTATGTAGTGAGGATCCAAACAGTTGAATTAAGTGCAGCTGGTTGATCATTTTTCTCCACACTGATGCTGACAATACTGTAAAGTCCTCTGACACCGACTGAGCTTTCAATCACACATAAGCTGATGAATATGAGCACTGGACACTCCTAACAAAGCGTGACCCAGCAGAAACACTAGGCCTGTCTGACGTAGTGACGTGTCCTTCCTTTTCATTGGTTATTCTCATTCTCCTGTCTCTTCCTATAATATATGGAAATTTAGGATCATACAACAAAAAATTACTGGATCTATGTTTGTATGAAATTGACTATTTCTGCTAAAGAGGCTCATGTAGGAATTTTTGTGCAATTCACTAATAAATGAACTGGATGATAAGTTAATCGAGTTTTCTGTCGCCAACTGGGTGCTGAATCAAAGATGGAATAAAATTAAATAGATAATAAGAATCTCATTCTAAATCAGTCTATAAAACTCCTTAATAAGGATGACAGGAAGCCTAATTGGGGAGATCAGAGAGACACTCACCACTGGACCCTGGGGTCCAACTCCGCCTGGCAACCCATTGGTTCCAGGTAGTCCCTGGAAACAAAAGACACCGGATGTGTGCACAACATCAGAATACATGTGTAGATGTAGCACACAATCTGGGCTACAACATACAGGACTGTAACATGTACTAACATACGCTCTCAGGATGCAAACAAAAAATAGTAAAGTGGAAAAAATATACAAATACATCACTCTCTCCGTCTTTCTGCACGTAAGAATGACATAGAAAGGCAGTGCTGTGTACTCACTGCAGCTCCTGGTCTCCCTCTGCCCTACGGAAGACACAGGAAGGCAAATTAAGTCACAAACACCAAGGGATGATTCGATTTTCTCACAACATCAATATCCACCACATGATGTAATACTGCATCAAATCCACTTTGAAAGTTTGTTGCTGGTCTTTGCTGTGAGGTGAATATGAACCTGTGCAGTCCAGTTAGATCAAAGTAAACATGTGATGCTTCCTCATCATCTTAATGTTAACATGTATGAGCTGTGTAATGGTATATAAAGCCTCTAGGAATTAGTCTCTTTAGGCTGTTGATAATTTTTGATAGTCAAAGTGAGATGGATCCATACATGAACTGACAGTCGTGTACCTGTGTGAGGTTTCTCAGGTGGTACAGAGTATGCGGGGGTACTTACAGGAGGTCCGGGTGGCCCAGGAGGTCCAGATTCACCCTAAAGAGAGCAAAGCAAAATGTCACAATCAACCTTTCAGACAACGTATGAACCCTTTGAACATAATGTTTTGTGTGCATAGCTGACTGATATTTGGGATTGGTAATTTATTAAAAAAATTAAGAGAAGTCTTTAAGCACAAAACTTAGTGTACTCCAAGATAGTGAGGATATGAGAAGTCTTGAGAATAACGTAATCTGATATTTTTTAGATAATTACTAATAATTTTCATGAAGTATGTGAAGTATGCACAAAAATGAAAAGCTCTGTCCTGTTTTATTTTGCACATAACATAGAACCAGTGTACTTACCACCAATGTGACTACTAATGGGGGTCACCTTTAATCTTTGTTTTGGTTTGGTTATTTTAATGGTGGTAACCATAAGGTTTTCTGTGTGAATCTGTGTGGTCACATTCCAGCTCGACACAATAAGAGACAGGAAGTGTTGTGATGGGAAGTGCTGTTGCTCTATATGGCTTCATTTTATATTCTATAAATACCTTCAAATTGGTTAAAAATGTGTCTCACTGTAAGGGAATCAGTGATGACAATACACTTGATATCTTAGGTGTTGTTTGGCATGATTAATGACTGACAGACAGATTTATGAATGATAATATAATTAATGATTCATTAATGATTAAACGCCACAAAAACAGTATTTTTCTGCTGTCATGAGAAGGCTGAGAGTCACAAACCCTTTGAATAATTGACTAATTGTTAAAGATACTGAGAGAAGAAAGTGTCTGCATCTCGGTAATTACTGTGATTAATACAATCATTTCTCAAAATCAATTACTCTGATTGCATGTGTTGTGTGCCAATGCCAATGTATTTGGCATTGTTAATTGTGGAGAACACAATAATAATGTTTTGCAAGTCTTCTTTTTCCTTCACTAACTTCAGTTTGTTTACAAGCTCCATCTATTATTGCTGTCGAAAAATAAATACGTAAAACTTGTTTCACGCATAAATGATCAAACTGCAGTGTCCCTTCTTCTTTCCGTTCTAACCACCGTGTGTCATGGTTTGCTGTGACAGACTTTATGTTTGGACTTTTGGACTGTTTTTATTTGTTTTATTTCCTGTTTTATTTTGTAATCACTTCCCTTTTGTGTCTCATGTTAGGTCTACTTCCTGTCTTTGTCCTGTTTCCCTCCTTTGTGATTGTCTGCCCCGCCCTAATGGATTATACCTGTGTTCAATCAGCCCTCGCCCCCTTGTGTATTTAGTCTCTGTGCTCACTTGTCTTTGTCAGTCTCTGTTGATATCTTGTTGAGATCCTGTTTTGCTCCAGTGTTCCCTTGTTGTATCCTGATGTACTCCAGCTTAGCTCTTCGTTTTGGATTTTGAGTTCTTTGCCATTTTACCAGCTTTGTAAGTTTCCTTTTGTTTATTAAAAATACCTTCTTTTTTTCCCCACCCCTTTTGTGTTGGCTGCTTTTGGGTTCTGTTTCCCCTAAACCGGACACAATGATCGTTTCTCCTTCTCCTCCTCCTCCTCACTGCAACCCTTTGTTTGCCCTTCACAGCTGTATTTGTGTTGTCTGAGAGGTGAGAGGGCAAAAGACTCCAAATAAACGGGCCTGACACAGCGATGTTACAGTTATGTACTGCATTCCTCAGTGTGCAAACGAGACAGCAGGCTATACTGGCACACAAATAAACTAGTAATCAATTGCCTCTGAATACAATAATAAGAAAATGTACCTAAAATTATGAAAAAAAAAAACCCATCTGTATTGTACTGTGAAAATGACCAGTTGTCATTTCTGTTAGCTGATAACTGTATATCTGCTTTACTGCCATACATTGGCTTATTCTTTGTTCGACTCCTCCAGCCTGATCCTGTTTGTCTTCGCATGACTCTTCAGCACTATGAGCCAGCAATAACACTGTAGTAATCTGAGTAATTAGGGACATTGGTTGATGCAAGCTTCCTCATTACGTTGGCTAATTAGTTGAATCGCTGGGGGCGTTTATGCGTCCTGACAGTGACTTTGCAGCCTTACAGCGGAGATCCCTAAATATTTATTCCCTCATATCTTATATTCCATGTGGAAAATAAACGCCTTCCTGTTTAATCATAAAACATAGCAGTAGTTTGGTGTCACACGTGTTGTTATTCTGTCTTCTCTTGTATCTCTCACAGGATAACACCTGTTTCCCTCAGCAACACGGCAACAGATCATCATCCCCGACAGTCTCGCAGGTTGGTGGGAAACAGTGTGCATTCCGGGCCGGATTAGGGAAGCAGCAGAAATAAATCCAATTCTGATCCCTCATTAAAAATATTCCCACCAAGAGGCTGAGCCGGCTTGACAAATCCAGGCAGACAGGGGAAACACTAGCCGCAGCAACCAATCAGTATGGGTGAGTTTGCGTACATGTTTGTTCGTGTGTTTTGCAAGTGTTTGACTTCTGACTAATGAGGGGCAGTTTGAAGAGGAGAGGTCATAAAACTCAATTGGGTGAATCTTTAAGTGGATCCTCAGCATCCCACAAAGATCACAAGACTAAAACAAACTTACTGCTTCCCCTGGGGGTCCGTCCTTCCCAGCAGGACCATCAGGACCTGTCAAACCCTGAAAAACAAGGTACATCATTCAGCTGAATGTCAGTGCTGTTGTTTTGAACATTGTCAATACTGAATCATTCCAGAAACTTCACTGGTTTGGGCATTGATAAAGGCAGAGGTGGTGCATTCATGTTGGTGTAAGAATTAGCTGTGTGTGTGTATGTGTGTGTGCGTGCGTGCGTGTGTGTGTGTGCGTGCGTGTGTTGGACACTTACATCCACCCCTGGAAGTCCTGGCAGGCCTGGTTTTCCTGGTGATCCTGGTATTCCTGCTTTCCCTTTGGGACCCTACACAGACAGAGATTTATGAAATAGTGCACCTCTACTTTTTTTAAAATTATTTTAACGTGGTTAAAGCATTTTATTTGGAGATCATTCCTTACTGAAATCAAGAGTCTAAGAATAGAGGGGATAGAGGATTTTGTGCAATATAAGGGACTGTAAAACACTATTAGGGAGAGAGCAGGGGTCAGAAAAGGGGAAAGGGTACTGTGATCTTTCTTTTGTCTCAAATTTGAGTAGTTTGGCATTTTTGGGGGAGCAAGGAGCGGTTTTTCATTTTCTTCTTACTCTAAATTCATTATTTGTTTTAGCCTTCCTTTGCAATTACATAAACAGTAACATCAAAAACACAACTTTCCTTTGGGCCACGGTTCATGATGATGCGCTTTGCTATATGTTTTGTGTCTGCACCAGGTTTTTGTCAACGTGAACATTAGTGGTTCACATTTGAAGTTCTAAAATGAGTTTAAGGATTAAATTTAGGTGCAAGATTGAACAAACTGTACGAGCTTAAAACTTCACTTCAATATCATTTTGACATGCCATGGAAAGGATTTTGCATTTGTTTTATTAGTTAGGAGAAAGGTTCAAAGAAAATATAAATAACTTTTTGGAGGGCCTTTCTTTTTTAAAAACTAAAACAAAGTTCAGACACCTTTACCACCCCAGCAACCTTTATACAGTCCCTAAATAAAACTGGCTTGACTTATTCGAATACTTACTGCTTTCCCTGGCAGTCCAGAAGGTCCAGGTTTGCCCTGTTAATTATAAAGAACAAATAAATATCATTGCCATAGACAAAAACATTCCTTTCATTCATTCTCACAGTTCATTTGTGGTACTTGAACGCTCCAGATTAATCTAGGATTATACAAATGAAGCCCCTTAAATTCCACTGCCATACAGGCCCAAAGATGTCCAGTGTCTGCAGTGACTGTAGAGTCAGACTTCCTGTTTCAAATTCATCAATAACTTGTAATACCAACAACAGGAGTGGTAAAGAAACTCAAGAAGTGAGTCTCTGGTCTGCAGCCTCAGTGTATAGGATACGAAATTTAGCTTCTGCACCGACTGGGGAAGAACAAACACCTCTAAACCGACCCGTTGCAGACTGGTCACATGATAAAAAAGCCTCAGTTTGGTTTGAACAGGGGGGGCTGAAGGTGCAGGGAGGAGGTGTGATGTGAAACTCTAGATGGTCTCACAGGGTTGGGGAATGTATGAATGGGCCCTCTGTGTGCCTAAACCTTACAGGAGTCCCAGAAATATCAACAACTAAAAAAAACAGAGATTTTTGGACATGGAAATACAACATTTAGAAACTTTTTTTTCATTTAGCAGAAAAATTGGACAAAAATCTAAGACATAAATATAAAGGAAGTAAAAACTTAGAGGGGTTTCCAAAGTGTGTCACCATGTTTTTCTTTTTACTTGGCTTACCCATAATCCAATTTCCTCTTATAACTTG
The DNA here is from genome assembly GCF_021018895.1 of Seriola aureovittata. Lineage (NCBI taxonomy): Eukaryota > Metazoa > Chordata > Actinopteri > Carangiformes > Carangidae > Seriola > Seriola aureovittata. The sequence continues at coordinate 11,658,918 of NC_079372.1, read as the reverse complement.
TACAAATGAAGTGTCACTGCATCGTTTTTACTCTTATTTCTACCACAACATGATATCCTACATACAGGCACAACCCCTTACTCTGTAAAGAATCAGGGGGCTTTAATTTCAGTGGATTTTTATTGATCTGACCACATTTATTGACAAGATACACACAGGTCAGGCTGACTGATATTATACTGTATGAGTTAATGTGACCAACTAAAGAATAAGTACAGGCCATTCATATTATGAATATAATGTAATGGAGGGTTTAATAGGAAGGGATAATTAACTAGACAGTTTTTCACTCGCAGAAGTCTATAGAGTAAATACATGTCTAAACCCTGCCTCCCTGACATCCATGATTATGATTTAATACTTGTAGGTGGGGCTGTGGGAGGAGTCAGTGTGATAAAAACTAACATCTAGACACATTTTAGCCACATTTATGCACAAAGAAAACACTTTCTACCAAAGGTAACTGAATTGGAATTTGATCTTGAAATACATCCTGAATAAGATGTGAAGCCACTGAGCTGTCCAGGGAACTTTCACTTTAGTGTCTGAGGCACAAATTTAAATAAATATTCTCACATTTTTGGTAATCTTGATCTGTAATCTGACAATTGCATTGAGAATGTAAAGAAATCACAAATTACTAAAAAATTTAAAAATTTAAAAAAAAAAAAAAAAAAAAAAGGGGGGCTGATATTTTCCTTATCTACTTACTGCAGTAGATTGACAATTAAATCTTAAACACATTAGCTTAAAGTAAAGAAACTCCTGGAGTGTGGTCAACTCACATCAGTGCCATCCCTTCCCGGTGGTCCTGGGGGTCCTGGTGGCCCAGCAGCTCCCCTGGGGCCCGGCCTCTGCAAACACAAATTTCATCAAAATCATGCATTTCTCCCGATGTAACTTTAAAGCATCCACACTTCTTTTGATGCAGCCACCTCAAGAAGAGATGTGTAAATCTGAGAAAGTGATACAAAATATTTGGTGTCAAGACAGCGGGAATTAGTAAAATGTAAACTCCAGACAATATCAACGACATGTAATAATTCAGTCTAATTATAAATATACAATTGGAAATACATTTTTCAATACAGCTGCAACACAACATGAAAACTATGATACAAATATGAACGTGTAGAGATGCTTCACATCTTCCCTTTCCACACAAGAGGAGGGCTAAACTAGATTTCTACAAAAACATAAATAAATTAGTAGTTCACGGTTCATTTAAACAAAATAAAGTTATTTCACTGAGGACTCTCTAAATGAGCTCCAGAGTGAAGCTCAATCAGGGAGCCTGAATGAACAGAGGTGGCATTGTGCGCTGTGGCACTGATCTCCAATCGGCACATTCCTCAGGTTCAGGGAAAACATAACCCCGACTTCATCAACTGGTGCGAATGGCACAGCCACCTGCACACAATTAGACTTATATGACATAGATAGGCCTACAGAACCGGAGAGGCAAAATACCACCTGTGTTCAATCATATGATAAATATACAGGAAGAATACACTGTGTGTGACTGTACAGCTAAGAAACAATATTGAGAGAAAGCGTCAGGTTTTAGGGTGAAGAAGGATGCAGCTCAGGCCTAAAGCATCTGTGAAAGAGAGCGAATGCCATCATCAGTACCATCATCAACACGAGAGAGAGCGTTTATTATCAACAGGTGGATCCGCAGGTCACACGAACTTACTGCAAAAAGTTCAGATTGTGAATTATACCGCCACAAGCAAAAAGACAAAATCAAACTGCAGCCGAAGTGAAAAGACAGATGCGGCACTTGATAACGCTTACCTGGGCTGAGGAGGATGTCAAAAGCTGGCACAGTAAGAGCACCCACAGAGCAGAGAACACCGCCATGGCTCCCCGCGCGCCCTCACAAACCCGATTTTATGTGGAAAAGGTCAAATCCCCGGTTCCCGGTCCTCTCTCACTCCCCCCCAGCGTCCGCAACGGATCCTTCCTTCACTTCACGGCGCACAGCTCCTGAATGGCTTTCTCTTTGGTTCCAGATAAACCCGAGCCTCCAGCCGAAGGGGCTGAACTCAATGTAGCGCGCTGTGCACAGGGATGAGGGGGGTGAGGAGGAGTGGGACTGGTAAGTTAGGCAGTAAGAAGAGGGGAGACCATTCCGGACAGGAAGAAAGTGGGCCGAGCTAAAACTGTTAAAAATATGCAGGGGTTGGTCATTTGGCCAATTACAAGCTGACCTAAAACACAAACCCCCGTGTCTGCAGGGTAGAAAATGTTGAGCTCCTTAGGGGGCTCTGTAGTGTTACCATATAGTACAACAACTGAAAGAGGGAACTATATTATTTAGATTTATAGGGGAATAAATCAACTCTTCAAAAAGGCTGGATCCACATTTCCCATAATGCAATAGCATATTTAATTAAAACCCCGGTATTAAATTTACAAGCCCAAGTTGATATAATGGCATCATTAAGGTTATTTTGTAAGATCTGCCAAAGCTGCAGAGGCCAGGTACAACTGTTTTCATAGACTGACTCATGTTGAGTAAAACTGGTCTTGATATTTAAAATAGGATGGATTTCCCATTTGCCAATTAAGGTTTTAATCAGAATGAAATCTGAATCAGAAAAAGACCTCTCTTCAAGAAGTCAAGGCTTTTCCAGTTTAATCTGACAATGTAGTTTAGTGGTCCTTTAAAGCACTATAACAGCATGTAGAACCATTTCAGCAAGAACCATTTTTTGCAGCAGTGTAGAATGGGATGGGTGGCAAGGTGGAAAGCTCAGGTTTCCAAACATTGTTTTTATTGATTCCCCATCTGTCACTAGACAACTACCGATTATTGTGAATTAATCTGGAGATTATTTTACTGATTAATGGATAAATAGTTTGGTTTATAACATGTCAGAAAATACTGAAAAGTTTCCCAAAGTGATGTCTTTAGATGCCTTGTTTTGTTTAAATTTACTCGCTTAAAATATATTGAGTGAAATTAAGTAAAAATTGAGTGGAAATAAATTGATTAAATAAAATGTAGTTACATCTATGCAATTAAATTAGATCAACTGAGTGAAATTAATCCTACCAGTTCAGTTGCAGTTACATGTATGTTTGTCCAGATGCATACATGGTTCACACACATCTTCAACTCAGCAGAACAAACAATCTATACAATTACCACAGTTCCATGGTCGCCACCCACCATTAGTGTCACAAGTTCAGTATCCAACTAAATGTGATGGTCACAATCTCCCCTTATGTTTCTGAGTTATGGCTTTCAATAATGGCCAGAAGTGTTGTTTGCAGAACATTATAATGTCACAGTGAAGTTGACCTTTGACCTTTTGGATATAAAATGCCATCACTTCATCATTTTATCCTGTATTAAATTTAGTCATAAACAGAGAATGAATTCTTGAGTTATGGCCAAAAACATGTTTGGTGAGGTCACTGTCACCTTGACATTAGCCTACCAAAATCTACTCTGTTCATTTTGAGACCAAGTGAACGTTTGTGCCAAATCTGAAGAATGGGAGAATGGGCATTCACAAGAATTGGACAACCTGAAAACATAATGCTTCCGGTCACGGCTGTCGCTGGTGCGGAGGTGTATAAAATAACTTAAAATATATAAATCCACTGTCATGGCAAACAAGCACATTCTGAGCACTATGGGATCTTAACTTACAATAATCCAACAAAATGTGTTAAGAATTTTATTTATAATATTCCAAATGGGATGGGTAGAGCTATAGTGGCTGGCATGGACAATGCAATAATGAACAGCAAGCTCAAACAGTATTTAATGTCCTTATTCACACTGATCCTGAGGTCTGAACAAGCTATGTTGCATCAATATCTCTGTTCAACATCTTTCTTCTTGTGAGTCATGCCACTTCGCTGCGGCTCAGTCTGTTTGTTGGGAAAAAAAAAGACCAATATTTTTGACTATATGTTGCTGCAGTGTGAACTGAAAGAAGAATCTCAGGAATAGGAGTGAAAGCTGACAGTGTTATCCTGAGAACTGCAATTTAATACATCACAACAGGACTCAGACTTTGACTAAACAGATTAATGTCATAAAAGCATCAGAAAATAGTATAACTTTATTCTGCTTTGTCAACAGCCAGGTATTTACTTGGGGAAAAAAAGTAACATATATAAAGAATTCAGCACTTTTGTAAAGTTATTAACATTTCATTATGTAAATACAATAACTTCAACAATTAATATTCAAAATGAAGTGCAAATATAGAAAGATGCATCAATATAACCACCCTGGCTTGTTAATATTCATAGTCTGCACCGATCTCAAATTAACTTACAGCGGTCTTTAAATTATAGCCAAAGATTAATCAGTTCTGCCGAGAAGACATATGTATCATACAATCAATCAGTCTCATCTCATTTTTGGCAGTTTTTCAAAAGCCTACTTCCAAAATCTGCATGAATCCATACAGATGTGCAACATTATTGAAATATAATTTAAGTGACATTCAGTCTTAAATCCATTTGAACAGCTGGATCCAGCAGAAACACAAACAAGTACAGAAGTAATTTTTACTTACATAAAAAAACAGCTCAAAAAGGGGGAAAAAAAGTTCTTCCAATTAATCATTTTTCAGTGCAAAACAAAACGGTTCGATTGTGAAAGTAGTACGGTGTTAAAAATGCTGAAATCATCATTTCATTGACATACATTAATAATAGTGCCTTATGTATTCTGTAGAGATATTTCATATCAGTTGCTGACAGTCTTAGTCATTACTACCTTAAAAGGATAAGTCTGGTAATATTGTATATTTTTCTTATTGTCAAGAAATCCAAGAAGACCAAAACATAGAATGAATTTAACCTACTCACATATTATAGTTTATTCCTCTGCCCCCTCTTCCAATGTTAAATTATCCAGTGTTGCACTTGGTGACACGTTTCTTCATTACAATAAACACAGGCACTGTAGTTTAAGTCAATCCCACATACACCATCGTGCTGCTGTAAACACTGTAGTCCCAATACTGAAAACAAAACACAGTTTACTCCTGTGGCGAAACCAGCTGTAAAACTATGTAGCCTTTGAAAAATAAGACTAGATATTCTTGACCTGTTTAAAGATTCATTTCTTTTAGTAGGAACCATTGAGCATGGAGCTAAGTGCCACAAACAGGGTAGGGAAGTCAATGTATTGAGACACCAACGCTTTTGGTCATTTCATAGGATTTTCTGAAACAAACAAACAAACAAACAAACGAAAAAAAAAAGTAGAATATCACCAGCCTTATCCTCGAAAACTGAGTCACATCCAGTCTCACATTTGGTGAATTAATCAATCCATATACTCCTTCAAAGTGAAAAGAATCAATATCTAAACATCAAATATAGTAGAAATAAGGCCGAGAAAGTCTTTTTAAAGTCATACTCTGTCCCTATGTTAAGTTTCATTTAAGGTCAAATTCATGTATTTTCTCCAATCATCCAGTTTATTCATGAATTCCCCACATTTTGGTCTGAGCTTGAGGGGTTTGATGCCATATCCATATCCTCCAACTCTTTCCCATTTCTCTGTTCATCCACAGGTTTGTCGGTGCTCATCAGTGACCCATTTGTTGCTGACACATTTTCCTGCGACATGTCTCCTTCTTTTTTATCTAGCACTTGATTAAAATCAGTCCTTGGGATTTTTTCCTCCCTCCCAGAAGAAAGAGAGGGAGAGTGTTTTGAGGTCTTATGGGGTGTTTGTGCTGACGGGCTCATTTGACCAGTGGCTTTATGAGCACCAGCTTTTTCCTCCAACTGCCCACTGGCTGAGTCCCAAATAGAGCCGTTGCTTGGCAACACCTTGTTATCTTCTCTCTTCTTCTTCGGTGGTTTTTCAGTGTCTATGTCCCCATCTGTTTGCATACTGTTGTCTGGCTCCTGGATGGTATCCTTTGAGTTGTTGGTCAATTTGTGGTCACTGTCCTCACTGGGCTCAGTTTTTGCCACCACAGTGTCAGGACTGGGTGACTGATCCATTTCATCAACATCATCTGTAGAGTCATTTCCATTCCCTAAAATTTCCTTATTAGGCTCAGCTTCTGTTTTTCCATTTCCAACAGTCTCAGCTTCTTGTTTTGGCTCAGGGGATGCCTCTGACAGTTTGTTTTTGTCTTTATTTGCTGTTTTATCAGTTCCTTTCTGAGTCTTTGTAACATTATCCAATCCATCCTCTTTTTGTTGCACGACTGCCTCTCCATCTTTGCTTTTACCCCGTGAATACACTTCATCTTTTCCATCTCCATTCCCAATGGCATCAGATCTTTTCTCTGCCTTCCGGAATTGTTTCTGAATCTTTCTGGGACACCACACAAACTTATCCTTTGGCTCAAAGTGAAGGTAGGCAAAGCGCACAAGCTCCTGACGTTTCTGCTTGTCCAGCACAGCAAACAAGAAATAGTCAAGCACGCTGCGTTTAACACTGCTAAGGGTCTTCTTGACCAGAGTCTCTTCAAGAAAGAAGCGCACAAGTGGGGCCTGATAGCGCTCAAATCCCAGCTCCCCAAGGCTTTTCAGGATGCGAGTGATGCGTAGGTTGTTGTGCATATTCCTGCAAGAAGTCAGACGGTTGAAGCTGAAATTACAAACAAAAACGTACATATCTTAGAAGTTGCTTAAGTGACAATATCTAATACTTACCGTTCCAGGTTGCCAAAGCGCTCCTTCCAATTTTCTGCACGTTTCACTTCACCTGTCTCTTTGTTGACCAAACGGATGCCGTAGAAGCCCAACATGAGTTCATAGGACTCAACTAGTCTCCTTTTGGCATCCTCATTCTTCTTAAAAGCCTAAGGAGCATATAGAGTGGAGATAATATAAATTACAAAAAATTGTGCAACATTTCTACAGCTTTTATGATCATGTAATGACAGTAACATGGGTCAAAACATTTGAATAAATAAATGAAAGTCATTATGTTAAGCAGATATGCAGTTTCCCAAAGCAGTAGATAAGAGCGAGTGCATGTGCATACCATTGAGTTTCTGAACGTTAGCTGTCTCTGGTACTTAAGTTGATGCTGAATATACTTTAAAGTAACTTTGCTTATTGAACTGTCTGTAAGCTGTGCTGTGTATTAAAAACATCCATCATAAGCAAAAGCATAGAAAAGAAGATGTTTTATACTTGGAAGTGTTCATTTGAAAATGAAGCTTAATGTGCAGCAAAAGGTCTACAGCTTTCTGCCCTCTATACTTCATGTTACTGTGTGGAAATGTAAGAAGGAAAGCTTTGATTTAGCTGCTTCTCAAGGCAGACATTATTCTCTTAAACACGCATCTAACCTAAAATGAGGCAGGGGTGGTTCTTGTAAATTTCATGAATATGCTCTAATCTATTGTGAATTTCTGTATAAACACCTTTAAAATAAATAAATAAATAAATAAGAAAAAGAAGATATGGAACCTGAAAATTTAACATCAGGTAAGTGTCAGCTCAGCCAGAAGAGAATATATTAGGCAAGAAGGAGTGGGGAACGATACAATAGAAACTATCAGATCAGTTTCTGCAAATCAATCATTGAATTAGTGCTTGCTTTTGTTATTTTCTAATCTAAACACAGCCGAATAAAAACTTCAATAAATCATGCAGATTTTGTTTCCTCCTGCAGACTCTGGGGATTCTTAAAATACTGTTTGTCTCCTACAGGTCAGAAAGAGGCACTTGTTAATCTGCAATCATTTCCAAGAGCATCTTCAGTTACAATGCTTTTCGTAAACACTTCTTAAGCTTAAAGAAGGTTCATAAGATCGATTATACAATGATGACACCCTGAAGGTTTCTCAGACAAACATTTTCTTTACAATGTTAATAAATGGCAGTGTGTGCTTAATAGCTCATGAGCTTACTTGCGTCTAACAATGCAAGAAATAATGTTTGGGAGGGTTTGTGATAGGGAGTGAAAAGTAGGTCAGACTGATGGGGTGAACCCCAGTCTCCCTCTGCTCCTGATGGCAAGAAATCTTCTGCTTTGACTCTTTTTTTAAAAACATTACTCTCCACGATGACTTGACATGACTAAATCTAGTAAAGGTTTTTTTTATTAAAACTACAGAACTGCAACCAAATTTTGTGCTAATGAAGTTGGAAAAACTATTTAATACCACAATGCAATATTTCTGATGCACAATTTTACCAGACGTGCAGGTTTCAACTTCTACAGTAGTTTTGGGGGCTTTTTGCCTTTATTTTGATAATTGACAGTAGAAAGGTGATGGAAAACAAGTGAACAGAGATGAGTGATGATGTGCAAGTGTCTTAAAGGCATGAGTGTTGTCGCGGTCTAAGGGTTTAACCTATGTAGCTTGTTCTGGAAAGAATTTATCACTCAAACAATGACCGAAATTATTTTACAAAAACTATGGCAGCTCCTCGATTCTCTGGTTGACTGAACATAGCATTTGGAGCTTTTAAGATATGACATCTCTAGCCAAAGCATCAGAAATTCATGATGCTTTGGCTCAGTGGCTTTGTGCTCATCACATATTTGCAGCATCAACATAACTGGTCAAATAAATTTGTTGTGTTGCTTTATGTTGAGCCAAAAATTGCAAGTCACAGCTGACAGCCAAATTCTGCAGAATAAACTGTTTGGCTGAGCATTCATTTAAAGGACTTGTTGTTTCCTCTTACCTCAATTTCCTTCTTGGTGAGTTCTGAAGCCATGTAATTAACCCCCGGTTCTCGCAGTGGAAACAACCTGCCAATGGCAGAAGATTCAGGAGAGAAACAACACAAAACCAATTAACATCTAATGAAACTGTACTCTAATTTAATGATGATATTCTTGGTGATTCATCCTTGAAAAACATCAAATACAACTCTGAAGCCATGTAAAGCCACAAAAAACATCCTTTAATAAACAGTTTAGAAACAGCACACAAAAGTAAACACTAACAGCATTACAACCCTCTGAATATCACTGGAATAATATGTAAACTTAATCACTGTTTCTCTTTTGGAAAGCTCAAGTGACAGGTAAGACTAGAAAACTGTTGACTAGAAAAGAGGCGAATGGTTGAATAATACATACCACTGAATGTAGGAGTGAACTCTCTCCAGTCTTTTGTAGTCATTTTTCCATTCCTTAAGAAATGACTCAATGAAGACATCTGTGCCAAATGAAAAAAAAACAAAGTAACTACAAACAGAACTTGTAGTAACTTGTGTTACGAAACACTGAAAATACCATGTAAGAATGTATGAATAAATTACCATCAGGAGCGGAGGGAAATTTATTGAGATAAAACTGCAAATTATTCATTTTGTCTTCTGAGCACTCATCATCTGTAAGATTCTGTAAAAACAAACAAACAAAAACATAATTTCATCACTCTTTGTTGTTATAGACAAGCTGTTATGTATTATTTTGCCGTTACTTACTGGGTATCCTCTTCTGTAGTTCTGCATGTCCTTTGCTGCCCTCATGTTTCTGGGCGTAGGATGCCACTGCAAGTAAAAGTGAAAGTAAAATAACTACATCAAATGTTTCACTGTTGTATAAATGCATCCTAATCCATGGCAACGATGACACGTCGTGTTTTCATTGCTAATGATGGCATATCATGTAATGTCTCTAATACCATAAAAACCTGGCATAACGTTATACAAGTTGATGTATTTAAGGCCAAGCTAATCAATTCCCCAATCCCGCAAAGATTTTCACAATTCTAACTTTTAAAAAATGTTATCTGTGAATTACTACCTATGGATAGTTATCGCTGTAAGTAGCCCAACATAATCATATAAACGTAACGCCAGCGATTTTATAATCCCCCAAAAGTGAGCTAACATCAGTGGCTATTGGCTAGCTAGGCTAGTTAGCAAGCCTGCAGCAGTCAGGCATAAAGCTAACATTAGCTTTCCAGTCTTGGCAATAATACAAACGCCTGGCAGGGTGGGAAAGCAACGATTCAGAAGTCAACATATTCCACGATATGACAGCTTCTAGGTGAGTTACGGGTTGGCTTGGTAATAATGAAAGCACGTACTAAAGTCCAACCAGATTTGTTTTTGTCTTGACTTGACCGACGGGTTTGGCTCTCTCCGGCCGGGTCGTCTCCATCACTCTCTGTGTCCCAGGTCGAGTCGTACTCACAAACACAGTCGTCCTCCATTATTAACAACACAGTTATATTATTTGCTAGAGATAAGTAAACGTTTAACCTGGTTTAGCACTACAAACGGACATGAATCAAGTTACAGTTGCATGTTCAGGTTAGACGGGGACGGCCCTGACCATCCGTCTTTCCAGTCTACCATCGTCAGACAGCGGCACTGTTGGCGGCTGCAGTGCTGATGCTGCCTTCAAGTACGCCCCGTAAGTAGCAAATCTAACTTCACACAACTTGACACACGTTTGCGTTCGCCATTACTTTAATCGGAAACGGAATTAAAAAAACAGTTTTTGTGGCATTTTATGCTAAAGAGTATAAAACCCTAAACATGTATTGTTGATTTGCTGCCTCACGGGATGAACATATAGCTACAGTTTAAATTATGGAGAGTTCATCACTAGTTGACCTCAGGAAGGTATTTATTCCTTTTTGGAATTTTTCCTTCCCTTTCCTGGCAAGTCTCATCAGAAACATCTGACGACACTGCAGTTATTTGGCACTTATTTATGTGTTATTAATGAGCCTTCGAATGAACATTTAAATTTTCCCGAGACAGTTGAAGGCGGCACACTTGCAGTGTTGGTTGATGGTGATAAAAACTGCAAACCAGCTGATGAGTCAGGCAGCCTATCTTAAGTACAAGAAAACTCTTTCACTTGACTGTTATATAACAAAAAGCAACAGTCAGGCTATGATAGTCGTGCAGATAACTAATAAACTGACAAATTAAAAACTAATAACAATATGTAAAGTAACATGAGAACTAGGCCTATTTTTATTATATATTGCCTCACTAATGTTGAATTTTGGACGTTGGTCATTACTATCACATAAGACGAAGTAAAGCAACAAATCCACTCATTGGACAAGGTGGAACAAGGCATGTTTGGTGTTCCTGCTTGAAAATGATGTCAAATTATTAAGATAGTTGATGTATTTTTTGTGGATTGACAAGTGGATTCATTGATTAATCGTTTCAGCTATATTCAAGACTAGTGTGCCAATGGTGATGGGGCTGGAAAAATATATGCACTGGGAGTTATACACAGTATGTATATATGGAAGCCCAGTATTCATGTTAAATTATGTTTTGACCTATAGCAAAGCCGTGCTGGGGCTGGGTATCAGGCTGTACCATCATAAATCTACTGGGCACCATGACAGGTGGCACCATTCTCTAGCCCATGACACAACCTTTTAAGTGCCTTTAATTCACCACGCACAGAGCAGATACTGGGCAGCTTGACCCGGTTTTAAATCTACATTGTGTCCTCTTAGGCTAAACTAACTGAACTAAAACCCCACTGGCCTTATGGGCAGTATCTCCATGGCCCAGCCTTCAGCTCGACTTGTAGAAGGCCCCGCCCCCTCCTACAGAAGAGCAAGACCTACGAGTCACAAGTCGTTTTGTGTCTCTATAGCTGTTTTGCATCTTTTTGTAGTCATTTTTCGCCATACTCGTTTGGTGTCTCTTTTTTGTTCATTTGTGTCTATTTTTACCCATTTTGTGTTGCTTTTTAGTCATTCTGCATCTCTTTGCAGTAATTTTGTGTCAAGTCACACTCAATTTGTGTCTTTTTATGGTTGTTTTGCACTTCTTTGTACTTGTTTTTTTTAATCTCTTTTAGTTGTCGGCATCTCTTTGTACTCATTTTGATTGTCTTTGTAGCTGCTTTGTGTCTATTTTTACTTGTTTTGTGTCTCGCTGTAGTCATTTGATTGACTTTCCAACAAGAAATGTTAACAGTCCATTCAGAGGCTCTGGTCTATTGGGCTACCTAATCCCATGTTTCCTGCAGACCTGTACCAACAAGGTTTGTTCAGTAATCCATCCATGGTTATATCAGAAACCTTTTCACACCATTTTCCAACCTAGTGCACCATTAAAGCATCCTATCCTCACTCAGGCAGACGGCACAACCTGACCTTATATCTTCATTGCATCTGTTTGGGTTAAACTACAGTGGCTGGTCCGAATGGCTGGATAGGTGACTTGATCTGAGAGCCACTGGCTGGTAAGCTGTCCATCCACCATCACTTTATATCTGGTTCCACTAGTCTAACCCTTTAATTAGCCCCTCCAATGTGAGAAACTTTTTGGAAAGTTAGATTTAAAATGACTTAACTTGGGGCACCTTGATGACTCACCTGGTAGAGCGCGTACTACACGGATTTAGTCCTAACCACAGCGGCCAAGGGTTCGAATTCAACTCATGGCCCTTTGCTGCATGTCATCCCCTCAGTCTCTCTCCCTGACTTTCCTGTCTATCTCACTGTGCTATCAAAAATAAAGGCAAAAATGCCCAAAAATATAACTTAAAAAATAAATAAATAAATAAAATGACTTAATTTTGCCCTAAAACTTAATACCCAAAATGATCAATTTTGACTTCTTTTGTTGAGGTTGTCAAAAGGAAAAGGGACCATGTTTGAAGATCATATTCAGCGATGTACAGTTTGTAACATGGTGACAAGAAAGCCTGTTTATTTTCATGGGAGATGGAGGCGTTTCTATGTTACGAGCTTTAGAAAGCACTGCAGCCCTTCACACACAACCTCACATGCTCTCATGCTCTCTCTCTTACACCCTGCACCCGCACACACACAAACAAAAAGTCCAATTTATCTAGTGGTCCAGTCTCATTGGAAGTGTCTTAGACGTGTCTAATATCTTCAGTATAACTGTATCACACTGTATCATTAGTTTTCATACTATAAGAACCCACAGCACAAAGAGGGACTCAGAGGTGTGAACATATAATTGGACCATGATGTCCATCTTTTGACAGTAACCTGACACATGCATTTATGCATCTTCACCATTAGAAGGTATAAATAGAATAGTGTATTATCACAGGGGATTCAGTGTTGAATGGCCGCTGGTGTGGGTTTCTATTTTTGTCCCTAGTTACTGTGGAAACCAGAGGGCTCTGCAGGCATCCAGTATTTGCTGTTGCTATTTAGTGCCTCTGCTTCATAAAATGGATTCTCTGATGCTGTACTCTCAGTGAGATCAATACAGATGGAAAGATTTGTTAATATACCCAGAGATTATAATGAATATGTAAACCCATACTGGCTGTATTTGTAGGGGCCCTGACAAGAATTCAGTGACTTTAAAACAAGTTTACTAATCTAATCCCCATTTTAACTGAGTATACCGCTTCCTATAGTTTATCCCTGCAGGAACTGGGTGGGTGGAGTCGAGGGTCATCTGGGGGAATTCTGCTCGGAAGGATTGTTGCACCAGCTATTTGTAGATTCATGGCTAAGTTTGTGTGTAAAGTCCTGCCAAAGTTCTTATTAACTACTAGCTGGTTTCAAGCTGATTTACCTTTAAAACTTAAGGAACAGCATTAAAACTTGCAGAATGTTTTAGCCAATAAAGACTTCAGTGAGTGCAAATTGGTAAAAAGGAACATCTGTAGTGCTGTTCAATCAAAAGCAATCAACAGTGTAAACAGAAAGTCTCTGTAGCATCACAAGCTGTACCATAACTCCCCAGAATAACAGTTTTACGGAGCCGAACAATATATGAAACTTAACTACCAATTCTTTGTTAATGTAAGAATGACTTGGTTTTATTTATGTACACACAGATCTGTGGCACCGATTGAGAAATATGTTTGTTTCAGAGTTAGTAGAATGGTGAATATGATTATACCAAATTTCTTGTGGAAATTAACTACAGAGTACATTTAATTAAATACTTAGTTAAGTACAATTTGAAGTAGTTGTATTTCACTGTAGTATTGTTACTTTTTACTACTTTGTAGTTCTACTCCCCTACAATTCAGATTAAGATATTGCCTTTTTATTCCACTAGGCCAAGATTCATTTGATAACCAGTTACTATGCATGCTTTAAACGCTGAGATAGAAAATTCATTATTGACACTGAAAACACAATAGCTGACAAAACAATCCCTCAGAAACAATCAAAGTCCATTTAGTAGCTGTTCTGGAGCTTTAGTGATTCTTTATTGCTGAAAAATTTGTCCAGAGCAATGTTTAAGGAAAGTGAACTTGTCCGCCTTCTATTTTAAAACCTTGTAATCCCCTTTTCTCTTCTTACACATTTCTATATCATGCCCGGTTTGAGAAGGTCTGTGGCATATTTTCTTGCCTCTTCTTTACAGCTGCCACATAAAGGCATTGTGTTCTATTGTATCATAACACCAAAGCCTCCTCATCCCTGTTATCCTCCAGTTGTCTTTTTTGTTTTGTTTTTGTTGTTGCTTCTATTACGTTTATGTATTGTGGCTCAGTATGATTTCAGTCATCCTTCTAATTTACAACCAAAACTGCTCAAAAGAGTTCAGGTGTTAACTGTGATCAAGTTTGAGTTGAGTATGAATATAACAAAAGGTATCTACATTTTCAATTATGGCTGTATCCTGTAGTTGGCAGAGACTCTGATAACACTGTTAAGTAATCTTTGTACAGGCTCATAATCTACAAATTTAATGGGATAGACAAAGTAATGTGATAATAACTAACGGCATCACAGAGGTTTTCATCGTTGCCAAATGGGGTAATAAACAGAACAAAATTAGGTTTTTGGGAAGACTTTAATCAGTGATTGATCAGTAACTGATGTTTTTTTTTCTTTTCCTTGACAGTTTTCAGCATTTTAGCCCATTCTCCCGTGAACTGCAAATTCAAATTCTGATGCATTATATGTACTGACTAATCAAATCTGTGAGTCAAAGGAAGTCAGCAGATCATTATCTTGATCTGCTGCAGTTAAATTCACATCTGTCCGTATCTTGGAGTCTTCACGTCCTCTTCCTCTTTTCTCTGACTGACAACAGGTTTGTCTGCACACGAATCTTCTCTCTGTATCAAGCTGCTTCCTAATCTTGCACTCCTCTATTGTCCCCATCTGTAATTGTCTCCTATCCTTGTCAAAGTACAGCTGGTGTTCCCTGCTAAAGACCCCCTTTCCATTCTTAAAGTTTGGCTTTTACAGAGGAGCTTAATTTTTATAAGCCTCCCTCTAGGATTGTGCCAAATTTGCATTTTTGTTGTTGCAGAATTGGCAGATGGGTTTTATTTAGTAGAGAAATGCGCCTTAAGGCACAAGGTCCTCTTTTCTCTGCGTGATGCCATGTGCATCTTCAAAATGGTTTTGTACCATCTGCATATTCTCAGCATCACCACAGACACTGAGGTTGTCTTTTTGATTTTGAGATTAAAAAAACATTTGTATATTACTGTATCTTTACAATTTCCTGCTAAAGAAATGCTTTTTCTAACCATCCATCATTCAGCAAACCTCACTAAGATGATACTAATGGAGTGAATGTGGGCAGTAACATGATATAAACAACAGAAGCAGGCCTGTGAAAACGTATAATTTGATTTTAATTATCTTTGGCATCTTGACTTGCCAGAATTTAATATGATAATATACAGTATTTAAAGTGAGAATGTACTGATTTTGATTTAGAATTGTTTGTTGATTGCTTTATTTGAGATAATATGATAGAATTTGTTCTGTATGTACGCTTTCTTTCATTTGTAGAAATATAACCATTCAACTGGAACCACTCAGACCTGACTGACTGCAAGCAAAAGATTAAATACCTTTAAATGGAATCTGTTGACTGCTTCTCCTGCTTCGCCCATATTCATTAAGTAAAGTCCAGTTTAATCCTAGAACACATACATTTGTAAAACATTAGATTTTCATTTTCAAGTTTACGTGATCATTTTTATAAAGTCCCCTATAGGCTTCTATAATCACTTTCATATTATTATCTGTTATTTTTCTGCACCAGATGCTTTGAGGATGGAAGACTATATTATCATGATCATGGATTGTGCTTTTAAAGGAGAATCCAACCATTTTTAAGAATTCACTTTTTTTTCCTGTGCCCCAGTTTGGTCAATATTTGTGAACATGCAGCACTCTCCTCTAAAGTTAGAAACCAAAGGGAGAACCGTAAAATGTGCGATGCTGCCCTGGTTTGCTTGATAACAATACAGGCTCTGATGCTGTGAACCAGAGCAGAGTACAGCTACTTAGGACTCAGCAAAAGAGTGGTGGGGGTGAAGGTGGAGCCGGAGAGGAGTGACGGGTGGATCTAACCTGAGAACCGAGGACCCAAATCATGCCCACCTACACCGGCAACATGGCCGCACCAGGCTCTTGGCCACGCCATGCTAAGTTGCTGCCAACAAAGTTAGCTAACTCTATAGCTAGGTGTTAAAATAATCTTAGTGACTAATTGCATACATGTCCACATTTGGCGAATATCACATATATGAGGAGTAACCTTGTAATGTTATTTTAGCGTGTGCAAGCTAGTGACAACGGGTTGTCATTGTAGTTAAGTCATGGTTACAAAACGCTAATGTTAGCCTACTACAGTTAACTGTTTGCGTCTCAACGTGCTGTTACTCCAAGAACAAGCAGATCGGCCGATGTGTGAGTGTGCGTTGATGTTAAGTTTGGTGAAGTGTTTGCAGTCTACTCTCTTGCAGGTCCTGTTCATTTCATTGTAGAAGACGGAGTCAGAATTTCTTTTGGAATGATTATTTCTCTCTCTTTCAGAAAAAGTAACATCACTAAGAGAACCACCGTGACATGTGCACCCACACAATGCCACTGAAGTGAGTATTACTTTTCTATTGCTATTCAACGCGAAACACAACAGCAGACCTTTTTCTTTACAACCAAACTGAGGGAATGATGTATTTTCAAATAAGTGTGTGTAGCTCATCTAATCAGAGTGCAACTGACTTTCCTTTTTCTCTATAGCGGACACTATGATACATTTCTCACTATTAAGATGTTTTTTCTGTTACAATTTTTTTCATCCAGCCAAGGTTTTGATCATGGGGGACAGCTTCAACCTTCGCAACAATGAAGGGAGACCTGCACCACCTCGACCTGCAGTATCCACACATGAACATCATCTCTGGCATCACCCAGACGTGCAGGTGGATACTGATGCGAATCTGGGGACGATTGATAGGGCCCACAGGTTTGTGAACAGTGTTATGGTTTCATGTGTTCATTGTTTAGGTGGCAGCTTTGTTCATCAACCTCACATAAGATCCAACACTCCTGCATTATTTTTGCATGATGGAGTTCATTTAAAGTCCATTAAAACCTAACTTCAGCAACAGTGAAATGTTCATGTGTGACAGCTTGCTTGCTGTTGAAGCTGCATCCCCAGGGAGCTATCTTGCAGCTCAGCACCGGCCCGAGAGGGGGGTCAAGCTAGTTGACTCCCCTAGCAGTGAGCTTGCAGCTCGGCGGTCAAGCTAGCAACTTTTTAGTTTTTTTCTGAAAACCCAATTTTGATATTTTTGAGGCGAGATCCTGTATTGTACATGGCTCTAAAAAGCCCTATGATGTATGAGTATTGACGTTAGAAAGGCTTTGTCATTTAAATTTGAAAATACTTTTGGTACAGTGGATGAGTGTTGCACATTCAATTGTTGTTTTGCCATTTTTTGTTACACCACTCCATCACTCCACACTCCATCAAACTTTCCAGACACATATGACAATGTTGTTGCGTTTATTCTTTTCTTCGCCACCCACAGTGTTGGTGTTCTTCCTGGATCTTGTCGCTGATTTCACAATAATCCAGTCAGGGTATTCACACGCTTTAAGTGTTGAGAGTCAAAGAGTTGGTTCTGGTCTGTGTGGGAGACTTTCCGGTATAATCCAATGTGGAGGCTTCTGTCGTCTTCAATGTGTACAGCACAGTTCGAAAAAAGGCAAGCTGTTGTTTCTGACATCCTCTCGTGTGAATTTGATGTTTCTGTCCATTAAGTTGATGTGTTCTGTGAAGGCTTGCACTTCCTGGGCTTTAATTTTGCACCTCCACCCCCCTGCTTCTACGACAGTTTGCATTGTTCTTCCCTTTTTCCCTTTTCTTTTCATCTCTTCATACTACTCTTCTTCAGCTCGTGCAGGAGCCAGCAATCCTAGTTTTTAGTTTTCATTGTTCCTTGTAAATTACATGGTAATACGTGTGTGTGTGTGTGTGTGATAATGAAATGTACCTGAGAGTAGAGAATAGAGAGAGCAAAACTAAATCAATGAAGCATCTCTTTGAGTCAAAATACTCATCCTCAAGCACAGCGTCAATGTGGATTGATGGGCCTCCTCACTTTGTTCCAGGTCCTTGGGCTTTGAAAAGGATGGGAATACAAGCTGTGTGGATTGATGGGCGGCTATTAGGGCTTCAGGTTCCTCTCTTATCAGCTGAGATGTAATTGATTTATGGAGAGCTGGTTTGAATCACAACAGGGATATAAGTGTGCTGATTTAGCCACTTAACACGAAAGCAGGGCCACCAAGAGCAGGTTGCTCTTTTTGAGAGGAACAAAAGAGCACACAATAATCCACCTGCAATACCCTGTTGGTGCTGCTAATATGCTCTGTGACAAAATGAGGATGCTTCTATTCAATTTGTATCTGATACAAATTCATCTACATGTTTGACCAGAAAAGTCCAGCCTGAATAATCATACCTGTTCACATATTGTGATGCAGTGACAACAGGATTCACTGAACGAGGGCCTGGATCATTGCGCTTACATATTAGCTTCAACCTCACTGACAGTCCAAGTCTGTGCTTCTGGTATAAGTAACCATGGCAACCAGCATCATCTACAGTAGGTTTCCAGAAGGATCTAGTGTAGCAATGTTGTGCATTTAGCCACTGTACATGCATGAATCAGTTCTCTAATGTGACACAAACATACTGTTTATCTATACATGTATCTATCATCATCGATACATGATTTAAACAAAGTCATAAAGCCAGTGAAACAGACCAGTAAATGTGTGTCTATCTTGCTGTTAGGATACTACTAACAAAATCAATTAATTAAAAAAATATATCAAAAGGCTTTCTGATTATTTATGATTATTTGAACTCACTATGCATGTATATATGCATGTGTACATTTACATGTAGCTTACATTTGAGTATTCATATGTATGTTGGTTAGTTAGGTTGGTATATTATTCATTACAAGGTCTCAAAAACTTAACGTCACAACTAAATTTGTCATCACCCATCATCACCCATTTTACAGACTGGCTAATCTTTTTTTTTTTTTTTTTTTTAAAC
This sequence comes from Seriola aureovittata, assembly GCF_021018895.1. Taxonomy (NCBI): domain Eukaryota; kingdom Metazoa; phylum Chordata; class Actinopteri; order Carangiformes; family Carangidae; genus Seriola; species Seriola aureovittata. Next base: position 11,639,691 of record NC_079372.1, on the reverse strand, counting down.
AAAATTTCACATTTTAGGAAAGTCTTGTGCTGATGTGTTGTAAAGAAAACCTTAATTTATACAATACATTTAATTCCAGGGGAGATAGCTCTGTACTTCTGCTCTGCCTAAACCTTTGTTTTCCATGTCTCTCAACCTCTGGATGTCTACAGCTCAGGATGCGCAGATACAAGGCCAGCTTAAATGTGAGATCCCACTGGTTGCTGTCCATGGTAACACCCCCCCACCCCCCACCAACCCACCCAGATTGGTATCTGCCGGGTCGAGTCGGGACTTGACTTGTTGCACACAGGTGTGATAAGACCGAACACTGGTGCCAAAGCTTACTATGTGTCCTATACATATATTACATTACAGACAGCTTTTTACTGGTGACTGGTTTGCGCATGCGAAGAGGCAAGCTGAGGCCACTTTGTTTAACAGATGACCGTGTCGAGAGCATCTATCGCTCTCGATGCGCACCGCAGAATATGAGCGTTTTTACATTGACAAGATATTTAAACCCGGTTAGATACAATTCCAGGTTTTATTTCTCTGCACGCCTCTCGTAATAGGCTACTACGTTTCACGCAACAGGCTGCAACACCAATGTGGAGTCTGTACGCTGAAGAACGGTACCACCACCTGTAACTGTGCCAATCTGCTCCCGACTTTCATGCCGACGCCGAGGATGAAGAAGCAAAACGTCCGAACCCTGTCGCTCATCCTCTGCATGTTTTCCTACTTGCTGGTCGGCGCCGCGGTGTTTGACGCGCTGGAGTCCGAGTCGGAGAGCTCCCGCAGGCGCATCTTGGAGCAGAAGCGCAACGAGATGAAGAAGAAGTACCGCTTCTCCGAGGACGACTACCGCGAAATCGAGCGAGTGGTGCTGCAAGCTGAGCCCCATCGCGCCGGGAGACAGTGGAAATTTGCTGGCTCTTTTTACTTTGCCATAACAGTCATCACCACCATTGGTAAGTTAATGTAATGCATCCATCTTTGTTTTTTTTTTCATGCTGCTTTACTCAGTTGCTGTAGTATTTACAGTGTAGCATTTTAAATTTATATGCGTGACTGGAACATTTTAGGCTTGTTTCAACTACTACATAAACAATTAGTTCGTGTTTTACCATCCATGCCTTGCTACAGTATGAGTCACTGTGTAATTTTCGTCTCTCTGCATTAAGGTTATGGACATGCAGCACCAGGCACAGATGCAGGAAAGGTCTTCTGCATGTTCTACGCTGTACTGGGCATTCCTCTCACTTTGGTCATGTTCCAGAGCCTGGGAGAAAGGATGAACACATTTGTCCGCTACCTCCTCCATAAGGCAAAGCAGTGCATGGGCTTTCGACGCACTGAAGTGTCCATGGAGAACATGGTCCTGGTAGGCTTCCTGTCCTGCATTGGGACACTCTGTGTGGGAGCTGCAGCTTTCTCCCACTTTGAGGGATGGAGCTTCTTCCACGCTTACTACTACTGCTTCATCACACTCACCACGATTGGCTTCGGGGACTTTGTGGCCCTGCAGAAAAAGGAGGACCTCCAGGAGAAAACCCCCTATGTGGCGTTCAGTTTCATGTACATCCTGGTGGGGCTAACTGTTATTGGGGCCTTCCTTAATTTGGTAGTGCTTCGCTTCCTCACCATGAACACTGAGGATGAGAGGAGAGATGCTCAAGAGAGGGCATCACTGAAGAGGGACAGAGGCCTTTTGGATGGGGCTGTGGGTCTCCATGTTGTAGGTGAACAGAGCAGAGGCAGTCACAGGGAGAGGAACAGGAGCAATGCAGTGCACAACCGCAGCCACAGTACGCTCTTCCTCCCGATGGAGGAGGGAACCAGCCGCACCAACCTCATCGCTTCCCCAGCAGAGGATCAGGAGAGGCAAAGGAGCCCCTGCAAAAACAGGCTGCATTTTCAGATCAAGGCAGGAAGACACAGGCCGGGGTCGAGCCTCAGCTCCCTCTGCTCCTGCGTGTGCTACCGCTTAGGGATTTGTGATAGTCCTCTCATGTCCCACAGTGAACACCACGGCTGCCATATCAATTCTGTTTATTACAACTCGGTCTCCTATAGGATCCAGGGCTGCTCGCCAGGTTCCAGGGACAACACTGGACTCTCATCCCCGGGAAGCACGCTCTCACCTGGGCATAGCTTCCGGGAGTTCCCTCGTTCAAGGAGAAAGTCAGTGTAAAGAGCACTATAGTGCGGGGAAAGACTGTAAACAGTATTTTCAATGACACTGTATTTTGTGTTGCACCTCTTTTGTGCATGTCAGAAGACAATGATTCTGTTAACTGAATAGGTTGTCTGTTGTGGCTATTTAAAATCATTTTATTTGTAAAGCAAAGATGAGATTTAATTTCCTCTTTTACCATGCAATTATTTATGTTATTTAAGCTGTTTTCCTCGCATGTAAGCCAAAGTGCAGTGCATGCTAAAGAGAATGTATAGCACACAATGTGAATGCATGAGTGCTATGTAAAGATGTAAAAGGTTGGGCTTTTTAACAAAAGTATTTTGTATATAGTGCTTATTAATGACTGTATAACTATTCGGTGAAGGTATGTGAATGATCCTAAATGGACTGTGCTCCTGCTTTAAACAAAATCCTAAATTTTTCATGCCATACCTAGAAGATGTCATTATACTTTTATATTAAAAAAGCCTTAAAGAACTTTGACCAAGCACATAAGATATGTGGCTTCTTAGCTCAGTGAATTTAATAAATCCCTTTATTACTAATCATTGCGGGGTTAGCTATAACTTTTCTGTGCATCGTTGAGAACTGATGCTCTCTAAAGAGATTCTGCTTGTTACATGACTGATTCAAATTCAATGGATGTAGCACAAAACAGATATGTAGCAGGTTACGAGTGAACTTCCCGCAGTCCTGGAAAAGTTGTCATTTTCCAGCCAGGGAGGTGTTGTTTCCTAGTCGACTCGGTTTGTAGTCACATTCGATGTGAGTCTCTTAAAGTATTGTTTTATTAAACCAAAGGAAAGGACCGGTAAATGTGTGAGTGTATTTATTTTAATCAAATTTTATTAACTGATTAAGATGACTGATTTAAGAAATCAAATCACATTAGTGTGATGTTGTTCAGTCTTTATGTTCATTTGTCTTCCTCTGTTCTGTTTTAAACTACCAGGACTTTATTTTTGATTAAAAAAGAGGAGTCAAGGGCCTCTACTCTTCTTCCTTCCTTTTCTACTGCAAGTCTTGCACCATAGGAGTGGTACAGAGGAAAAGTGTGTAAATAAAATTGCGTGAATAATGCTACTTTGACGGATAACAGGAATTATGGTGACTAACTGACTTAGCATTCATTTGGTTATTTTCAGGGTTTCAAGACTTTGTTGAGGTTTATTGAACCAAAAAAAAAGTTGGAAGAGGATGGTTATAGTCATTAAAATGGTGTTTAAACATTACTTAGTAGCCTTATATGTAACCTAGAAAAACATCACTTTTTTCACAACTTAATGTTTGAAATTTTTGATCTGCAAGTTACAGAACAAAGTAAATTTACTCAAGTAGGCTATTGTGCTTAGGCACTTACACTGTACCTTACTTACCATTTCATGCAAGTTAATACTTCTACTTCAATTCAGAGGCAAATGTTGTTCTTTATACTTTATCTGAAAGCTGTAGGTACTTGTTACTGTATGGATTAAGATTTTATAAAACATATGATTACTATATCTTATTTTATCATAAACAAGATGATACACTGTTATAGATTAAATTACTATATGTATATATGTATGCATATATGTGGGTATGTATATGTGTGTGTATATATGTGTGTCCTGGGCTTGACTAAGGTGTAGACTTTGGTCTGGGTTTCTAACTCTCCATCCCTGTCTGTTTGAAATATGAAGTAAACAATAAAACAGCCATAAACAGCAACAGAAGAAAAATACCTCCACTCCAACTGCAGTAGCCAAGCCGATATTTCAAGTCATTGAAAAACCACACCTTGTCAACTGTGATGAGATAAAATCCCATCATGTGTCTTAACGTCTGCACATTGCCTCCTTTTGCTATTTTTAAAACCTGTTTTCAGTTTGGAATGAGGAATAGACATCATGAAGTCTTTACATAAGTGTCCCCAAGCATACATTTCAAGCCATCTGTTGATCTGCTGGAAAAGTAGGCTACTTTACATATAAATGTAAAACTGATTGGGCAATAGAATCTGAAATGGTGATTGGTTATGAAATGCCATCTGTTCTGACTGCTTGGGGGTAGAAATAGGGACATTTACTCTCTTCCTTACACTGTCACATCACATACTCCAATTATGAACCTTTGTTTATTGTGTGCAACAAGTCAGATTGTACAATGTGTTGGTCTCGTATTTCTAAATATGGAGGAGCGGTTTTGATCATTCTGTGTGATCTTACGACAGAGAATAAGGAGGCGAATTAAGATACATTAACTTTGACAAGGGGGCCCTCTGCAGGGGAGAGTGCTTTGGGGATGTTTGAAGAAAGTCACATAGAAAAGTGGGAAAGATTAAGCCACTAGAGGGCAGTATATGTCCATGTGGCAGCAGTGAGCTGGCTGATGTTCATCCCTGTGTTCATCTGTGAAAGTGTAGTTTGATTTAACTCAGACGCAATGAACAGTATCACAGCAACAGTCACTGGACAAAGTCAAAATAACACTTATAGTGCCAATGTTGTTTTATTCATTTTACAGAAATCAGGTTTTAGTTTCCAACCCTCTGAGCACAGGTTGATCTGAAGGCATGAAGGGGTTCACAAAAGTCTAAACCTTGGACCTTGTGGTGTCAGGGGCTTCTTGATCTGTTGTCCAGGTCATTGCCAAACTAGTTCACAAATGTAGAATTAGAAACATGTATGTCAAGACATTTTTATTTATACAGCCCAACATCACAAATCAAAAATTTGCCTCAAGGGGCTTTCTAATCTGCACAGCGTACGACACCTCCATCCTCAGACCCTCGATTCACATCAAAGAGAAAGAAATTAATCTAACTGTCCAAAGTGATGCTTGTATGAAGATGAAAGCAGAAAGCAGGGGTGGGTGAAACCATAAAATTATGCTAGATCTAATACCAAGTAATGCCAGGACCAGAGTCACCAGCACCAATACTTATACTGGTATGTTTTTTAAAATTAAATTTCACTAAAATACTGTCGTATCATATTCTGTGAGATGAGGTGAATTCTTTATTACAGGCTACTTCTGAACATTTTCATCATCACTGAGTAATTTTCCAAACTTTAAACAATTTCAAACAATTCATTTCTGTTATCTCCTAGTTACTTCATCGTGTATACATGCATGTTAAATATAAGGCATTTGTAAAAACAAATGTTTGCAGTGTGAACTAAAGAGTTGATCGCTCCATGCGTGCCCACATTCAACAGAAGCAGTGAAACAGGAGTGTGTTCATGTGCCCAGGATGTGATCTAACATGAGACTGATCAGCTTCTCCTTTTGGCACTATTACTTGAACACTGAGATACTGTAACTGAGTCTGAAATGTCATCTCATTGGCCCTCAGTGGCAGAGGAACCACATCCTCTTAACTGTCAAGTATCACTGTTTCAAAAAGAGAGTTAAAGGAAAATACAAATATAACTCAGGTTTTGGATGATTTCTCCGAGTGCGCTGCTGCACTGGATCCTTATATTACCCACAGACCCTTTTCTCATTGACTGGCCTTGTTGCCATAATTTCATTAGACAATCGATATCTGTCAAATCAACATTTGTAGCTATCATTTCTAATACAAATTAGGCTACATTGTTTGTACTGAATACATCGATTGAAACATTAATTTTCCGGGAACCAGTTATTAAACCAACTGGCTGAGTGGTACGAAGAACATATTGGCACAAAACCAGAACACAATTCGTTTTAGATTGATGGATTACAGCAAAGATGCTCGAACTTTTAATAACATAGAAGCTAAAATGGTTACAAATTACATGGCATGGTGCACTGTGGATGGCCACTTCACATGCTACTCTCACTTGGATGTCCTTGGATAAGAGGTTTGGGTTAAAAAGGATGAGTTTCAGAGTATAAAAATCAGAGTATATCCTGCTGCTAATTCAATTTTTTGCACTGTACAGTACAGTTGTCATTGCAGCTTTTTCCACTTATTTCTTCCCTAATGCATTAGCATATCATAAAGAAAATTCCCCCTGGTGACAAAGGTATTCCTTCATCTTATGTATTCATCTTATTATCCGCCCAAACAATTTTAGGTTTTGTGAGGATTGTGAGGACATGGATCAAAGTAAGGTGTTAGATCTTAGAGGGGATAATCAAATAGAGATTCATCACAATGGGATGGTGGTGTTAGTAATCTTTGGAGAGATAACTATAGTCTTCTGAGGGTTTTTGCAAATTAATCATAAATATAAAAATTCGGTCTAGTTTGAAGTAACATTATGTTTCCTGTTGTTCACCTTAAGTCTCCTATTATTATTTTTATCCATGTAAAAGGGAAAATATAGCAATTCCCATGCGGATGTCGGTGTCACTTTTCTGTTAGGTTGTTTATTTTTCCCATATGTAGCATATGTCTCTTGCCAAAAGACACCTTGCATGACACAGATAACTGGTCAATTTTAAATTATCTGTTCCATTTAGCAACTGATGACTATAAGAAAGCTTGCATTGGACACTTTAAACCAAATCTTTATTGCCTTCGCTCTACAATCCCCTGTCCGAACTCTTTATTGTGAGATATGACACTGATGATTGTGAACATGTGCTGCATACAGCCCATGGCCTGTGTTTATCAAACTGCAAATGTTCCCTAAGAGACACGTTTTGATGGATTGAACAAAGTATGATTGGCTATGATGAATATTATTTTTAATTTGATTTAAACCTTTGATAGGACATTACGCCACGTATTCTTCTTTTGAATTTATCAGGGATGCAAACGACAAGAATAAAGCAGATTTTAATTTTGTTTGCAGTCACTTTCCATTCATCTTCATTGCCTTCACTTGTCAGTGTGGTGCTAAATTCTCCTTATTATATTTCCTCTGATGTACCTTGCCTAGCAGCAGTGGAATTTATTTCCTGCAGTCTGGTTTTCCCTTTTCTTCCCATTTCATTCAGGATTTCTAGTTTTTAATCCATTTACATATTATTAGTTGGACTTTTTTTGGTATTTGCAAGAAAAGATAAAAAGCATTTCATACAAATAAAATAAAAAAAGACATCAAATATTATTTGAAGAATATTGGCAGAGTAAAACTTTTAAAGACCAACAATACATCAGATGTAGCCAAATGCTTTAAAGAAATTTACCATTCCTTACATGTGCTTAATGACGTGATCACTTGAAAGTTGCTTGTAAAGTTTCTCTGCTGTAGTAATAGAAGTAAGTTGCTTGATTTAATGTGTCCTATTCCTCACTGTCTTGACCTGGCATTGAGCCATGATGAAAAAGGAGACATGATGCGACTCAGCAAAGAAACATTTTTACTCCTAAGTCTCTCATGTGCAATCTCAAGTTTGATAAAAACTAGCCCAAGTCTATGCTTTTGCTTTTTCCACTGTCAATGAGAAATACTCCACTCCTCCTCTTGAATCATCCTATACGTCACATAAGTCCCAGAGTCAGAGAAACTAAGACTGAGTTGAGGGTTGGTGGAAGACGCATCAGCCGTGCAGCTTTAGCAGTTGCCACTTGGAGGCAGTGACACACCAGTTGGCTTACACAATGTGCCTCCTATGTTTGCCCAGCTGTAGCTTGTGTGCTGTCACCATCCCCCCACCACCCCCTCCCAAAACTCCCCACCTCCCCATCCTCTTTACTCCCCACCTCCCCATCCTCTTTACTCCTGCCACGACTGATCTGAGTATGAGATGGAGGTAAGTGATGATGAATAACAATTAGGATCTTTCTGAATGAAAACCAAAGAAGAGGCCAACACCAATATGAGATTTTCGATCGTTCATTTCACTACAAATGTTGACAGAGCTCGTTGTAGCGCAGCTCAAACAACACAATAATTTAACACTTACTTCAAACTGATATGTGAGCAAATAAATTGGACGTCGACCCACACATAAAAGAATAAAAAAAGGACAAAATAATCACATCCACTGCGCTGAATTCTCTGCAGGAAAGTCATTAATGGTTTTAAATGAGGATGAGCTGCCACTGATACAACTGATCTGTGTGTGAAATGGAATTAGGTGGCTGAGGATGACAAGAGGAATCTTTTATAGCCAATACTCATTGCTCATTGTGGCAGTGTAAATTATGCTTTTTTGTCTACTGCTCTGTGGTTAAAAAATGACACTGACACCTCACATTTTCTGCTTCCCATTGACATATAATCACTTTAACTGATATAATCATCTATATAATCACTGATACAATATAATGTAATCTCGATTGTTATCTAACAGAGGCAGCCACAGTATCCGCAGGTAGACAGTAACTCAGGTGCTACAATAGTTGTACTTTACTTCTATTCAACTAGATTTCAGAGGGAAATATTGTACTCGCCATTTATTGTACTGTATAAGATGTAATTCCAAACTGATTTCACCTAAGTACATTTTTTGATGCAGGATTTTTACTTGTAATGGAGTCTATTAACAGTGTGATATTACTACTCTTAAATTAATTGAGGATCTGAGTACTAATGACTCAGGTACGACATTTAAGTACAATTTGCTACATTGATTTTACCAGAGAATTACATTTTTTTTCTATTTTCTATTTCTATTTCTATTTTTATTTTTTTTTTTTTTTTTTTTTTTTTTTTTTTTTGTGTGTGTGTTGTTGTGTTTCTGGCCACCTGGTGAATTTCAGCCCAATATTCACTCTCTTTTAGCTCTGTTTTTGGTCTCCACCAACTCCTGAGGGAAATATCTCCCTCTTTAGCTTCTAAGTGCTCTACTATGTTCACCAGCCAGTTGCTAACTGTGTCTCCTGCAGCCGAAATGACACTGAAGAAAGTGGTGAGAGTGAACCAAAGTAAAGTTGTGGGCCAGAAAACCAAAACAATGAGCTGGAAGAAACATAAAAAAAATTCTACAGAATAGAGTGATTCGTCACTATAAGCAACACCTTTCACATCCATTGTTGATATATAGAATTAAAATATGTGTAAAAATGTAAAACATTGATCAAACTAGCTTTAGGTACATTCTGCAGATGTAAGGCTTTTACTGAAGACAGATTTCAAATGCAGGACTTGTGTGCAGTGTATCTTTACACTGTTAGTGCTACTTTTACTTATGTTAAGGATCAGAATACTTCTACTGTGAATATCTGATGGCTGTCTGATCTGAACTGGATCATCCCTGTGGGCCATGTGTCTTCCCCCCACCCCTGTCCCCACCACCACCACGCACATATATCACCAGAACTTCTTACAATCGATCAGAGCTGCTGATGCTGCTCATCCCAGCGCCTTGTGTTTGTCTCTGAGCAATTAGCCTGCTTGCGTCCCAGCGAGTAAACAGCACTATGTGGCTAATCTCACTCCCTTTTCACTCTCTCTCTTTCCTTTATCGATTCTTTTATCTCCCATTGGACATGTTTCCTTTTTTTTTTCCTCAGAGTTTGACTGTCCGACACATATAACTGGAGGTGTGACAGGTTTTACAGCTCTTACACTAATACCCTTTATTTGCCTGTAAAAGGCTATTATTGAGAGGTCAGTAATGGATGTGTGCGTCTGAGGCTGTCAAGTCTTTGTCTATGTGCGATTGTGTAGGTATGTATGTGGTGTGTGCATGTGGTTTGTGTAGGTATGTGCCACTAAAGATATTTCTTTCACAGTGCTGTCGTAAAAAATAGACATTCATCACCCCAGAGAGAGGAGCCATTTCTGTTTCACAGACAAAAAGGTTTCTCTACTCTAGATTACAGTTTTATGTGGGAATACAGTGTAGCGCTATATACAGTATATAGTACATTTAGTAATGTGAGCTTCTTTGTATTTTATCTTTATCGTAAATTGTATTCACTCGCGGATATATAATGAGTAAGCAGAAAAATAGAAACTCCTGTAAAGTGTAATACAATACAGCTCAACAGCCCTTTAATAAATACACAGTTTACGGTCATTTTAGAGCTTGGAGTTTCTTTGGTCGTACTGGATTATTTTGTATTGACAGGTGTTTGTGTTTTTGTTTGTGTTTGTTTTTATCCCCAAAATTGGTGGACGAAATATTGGAAACACCTCTCTGACAGTGTTAACAGCAAACGGAAATTACACATTTCCCAAACCACAGTGTTTCCCTAAACCTAACTGAGTTGTCCTTATGTCTAAAACTAACCAAATCTTTACCACAGCATTGACACATCATAAAGCAAGTGGTGTCAGGTCAGAAAATGCTTCAAGGTGTCATGTTCGGGGCCAGTTACTTGTTGTATGGAGGACTTGTTGTATTTATTGGAGCTGAAATTATTAGGCAATCGACTGAAAATCAATCTACAGCTACTTTTGATAATGATTAGTCGTTTATATTAATTTTCAAGCAATAATGTATAGCTCTGGCTTCTTGTCCTTGTAAATTGAATATCTTTGGGTTTTGAGTTTGGGATTAGTAATGAAAATGATGTTTTAGTTGCAGTTTGTGTTTGCTTGCTGCTAAGCTCCAGAGAGAGATGAATCTGTTAAGTGAAAGCTTTAGCCATGTGGGTAGACCCGTTCTTTAATTTATATAAATAAGGCCGCAGGAATCTTTAGTCACAATATAACTTAATGAATTGAAAAGAGCTGAAGATGAACTGCATCTAGTTTAAAAACTTAGCACAAAGTAATCAATGCGTCTTGTTTTTACTTTATTTTATTTTTTAACTCGCAGCCAAAAGACTAATGGCATAGTCGCCATCCAGCAGTAGAGTAAACACGACTGAAGCTCCCTGCAGGCTGCTGCATGCGGTGACCTGGGAATGAAGGAGCACAGTCGTGCTGACTCGGTGGATCTGAACACCACAGAGGCTGGCTTGTCACAGTGCCAACCATTCGATTTTGTTTAGAGACACAATATGGCCATCTTGGCTGTGTGCTGGAAAAGATGCCAGGGGAGCCAGCACTTGCCAGCCAACTTTCTCTTGTTGCTCTTTCTCTTATTTTTCACTGTGCAACCACACTCTGCGGGGAGCATTTGAAGAAGGAAATACGCTTTCATGGGATATTCAAAGCTGTGATCAAACATGCAGTGTTCTCTGAAATAATTCAACATTTTGACACTTTCATTGTCTTCTGCTTGATTTATGGCTTTCAGCTTCATAATATATTCATGTTACTGTTTTTTCTTTTTTTTTTTTTTTTTACAGTTCTCTAAAATTTGTTTTTCTTATACATATTATTTTACTCTTTGGTGCAAAATATCTTAATGAGTAAGATTCTAACAAATAAACCTGTTTGAATAATTTGTGCTATGACAAATACAAGCCATTATCATTTTTACATAATGACTGCATTAATCGCTCTGATAACAGTATTATCATTAGCTTGATCTGTCACCCTCCTCTTCCCTGCAACAATAGCTGCTAATGGCAACTGTCAGAAGAATACAACCTTCACATCCATGTAGCGGTGATAATTCAGCTCCATCAAAATTTAGATTTTCCACATTTTAAGTGTTTGTCACTGCACAGCAAAAGAAATTAAAGAAACATTGAAGCACTTATGATAAGTAAGTGTTGATTTAGGGTCAACAAATCCCTTTTTGACTTCTGTTCTGCCTTTCCTGCACTGTTTGTCTCTTGGCTCCAAGCCCTGTCTTTTCCACTGACGATAAGTCTTTAAAAACAGGAAATAAATGGTTTCATTTAAAAAACACTGCATAATTTCCTAAAATAGCTGTGCACTGTTTTAAGCAATCCTTACTCAAACAGAAGTAAATCATGTATCTGTTAAAGACCATGCTTTTAGCCACGGATTAATACACTTTTGGTGCTTTAGTGAGTATTTACAGCAGCAGTTTGGCTCATTTATGCGTTTCTTAACCTTTCATACAGCAAGACATTTAACTTTCAAGCTTTCTCCTCATGCACAGTGGCACATTGTATTTCCCATTAGTGTGAAAGGATCAGTACACTTATATCATAAATTATGTACTGTATTTCACCAGCTGCCATTATGGGTATCTAGCCATGCCTCAACTTAATCCTTCACTGGGGCCGTCTCCCACTGAAGATATATAGCTACAGTAGGGCAAACATGTCAACAGAGTTGTCTTCAGATAATCCAGAGGACCTGGAACATTGCTTCTGGAAGGACACACTGCTGTTGAGTTTTGCAAATGTTATTTTGTAATACTTTGAGCACCACAAACCAAATTTCACCCACCTCCACATATTGGAGTGGTGACAAAAGTCTCAGCAGAGGATATCTCAAAACTACCTGGTGGGATAGATACTGCCAGCGGTAAGTGGGAAAAATACTGTATATTTTTTTATTCATTTATTTTTGTGATTTAGATAAACAGACCCTTTAGTCTTGCACAGAAGAGATGTGTCAGGGGATTCTCTGCAGGCTCTACCGTTTTTTTAAAGGTGTAATGTTTAGTTAATAAAATATTGTAAATAATAGTAATTCTAATGTTATTGTTAAAATCATTTTTTGTGTTTTATATTTGTATTTGTGACTTGTAATGTTTTTTGTTACCTGCGCAGGGACTATGGATGTAATTGAGCATTTATGCTACAATCCGGCATGTTTACATTGGTATTGAAATTTTTCATTTAAAAATCGTTTTGGGTCGATTTCAGTTATCATAACCGTCACCGCTCCTTAGAGCTGGAACCGTTAAGCTAAGGTACTTCCTCTGCTGTGAGGCACGTGACGCTACTATGCTATCTTGCTAACGTTCCACTGTCTGGAACCGACAGGAATGGCGCCTACCGATGAAATTGACTTTGTGCATGATTTGCTTCGGAAAACATCTTTCCAGAGGAAGTTTACAAGATAATAACAGAGATATATCTAAGGAAGAGGCCAAGACCTTGAGGACCTCGAAGTGTTCGTCAAGCACGCACTTTACTGATGCTAGCTATAGCCGATACTCTTCCGCTAGCTAACGGCAAGTGCTGAAAAAATTAACTATTTCGGTGGCCATGTTTGCTCTTCAACACTGAACGCTTTAACTACGGCAGTCAACAAACAAAGCTCTGATGGACATGTAAGGGCTAACTCGGTTAAAGACCTTTGGGGACTAAAGAGTGGACTTGCACCTGGATGAGCAGAGGAAGAGAAAGACAGGTGTGCACAATGAGAAGATGGGGAAGAATTGGGACATATAGAGGCGTCTCATGGACTCTGTGGTGTTTTGGGGACAGCAGGAGTTGCCCTTTCTGAGACGCATCGTATTCGTTGAATTGGGGAAATTACTTTCGGAGCTACATTCGTTTTTTTTTTTTGTCAGAATATGATGCTAACCTGCGTTAACACTTGGTCGCGGCTACTAGAACGACTTCATCAGTGTAGTTGCCGATGTACCGAATGGTTTTCTTCAGCTGAAGACAGCGACTGCAGGAGGAGGTGATGATGTCTCACCAGAAAGGAAATGAAGGATGGATTATGTTCACAAGTGACTGGTGAGTCCTGCTGCATTAATGATCAATAGAGTTGATTAAGTTTGTTGTTGGCGATGCTGGAACTTGCTCCTGTGACATATATGGCCTAATTTCTTTCTTCTCTTAATTGTTGACTGATCATTGAGCAACACGGGCGCACGGTTGGCAGTTTTACTAATGCTTTGTCTTAGCGGGAGAAATAAATAAGTTTGCATAGTTGTAGCTTGTTGAACCGGTGTTTTGAGCACGTGTGTGTATGCGTATGCTTGTGTGACGGGGTCGTAAATCTGACCATTGGTTCCCTACTCTGGCACGTGGTTCAGACGTATCCCCACATCTGATTGTGCTGTATATTTAATACTGTTATGCATTAGCAGTCATAATGAGAACTGATTACACAGTCATTATTAAATGCAGCCCAAGGTGTCAGTGACTATTATTAGAGCTAATTAAGTCAAATTTGACAATAGATTGAATAGATCCATTTTTAAAATGGAAGTGAAACCTTTGTGTGTCCGTCCATATGATGGAAAAGTACAAAACCAGCATCAGAAAGATGATATATCATCTCAGTCACCAGGCTAGTCTTACATTGGGCCTTTTGAAATGTTATGTATATGAGGCGTATACATCATCTGTATTCATAAGTGTAACTTATCAAAGTGACAGCGTATCCTTTCATATTTCTGCTATTGTTATATGGATGTAAGCAGTGGCAGAAAGTAACTCCGTACATTTACTCAAGGCTTCAATCAAGTGCAATTTTGAAATACTTGTATTTGAGTATTTCGATTTTGTGCTACTTTATACTTCTTTGTACTCCACTGCATTTATCTGGCAATTTTACAGATTATGAATCATTCAACGAAAGAGTGATTTTCCCCTTTAAACCTTTCTATTCAACTGTTTCATGCTGAAAAAATATTTTACAAAAAGCAAAGATTAGAGAAAACTCTAGTGTGACCCTTGGGAAGGGGCATGGCCCCTGTTGGAAAACACTGATATAAACTTCCAGTTTAAAAAATAGTTAAAATAAGCTCTATTGTACCTTGACCAGCTACAGCAGCAAAATGCTCTTTATGTAGTGCTGCATCTGTGTTAACAATCTAATAACATCATATACGATCATCTAAAGATTATAGTAGATTATACAGTAGGGGAGTTTGGGAGAATATTTGTGATTTCCTCTTAAAAGAAGTAGATAGATTGGGTCTATGTGTTGACTGGCAAAATATAAAACATTAACTACAAATTTTAGAAAAGCAAGGAAGATCTTTTTGTTTGAATTTTTTGTTGCGGTGGAATAAAAATCAATTGATTTTTAAGATGGACAGTTCTGTCTTTCTGTAAAAACATGCTTGAGGTCAAAATATTGTAGAGCATTTGCAGGGATGTTATCTAATCAACTACGAGGGGCATGATGATTGTTCAGTTCGGAAGTGTTTTTGTCATTTCAGTCCTTTCTTTCATGTTCTTGCCAACTAGTCCAATTTCATCTGATGAAACCTGAAGCAAGTGCTGTGGTCTTCCACTTGGGAGGCAGACTGTGGAATCTGGGGACAGAAATGTACGGGAAGTGGAGAAAAGAAACAATAAATCCAAATGTGGGAAACGAAAAAACTCTGTTTATCAGAAGTGTGTTCTGCTAGAAAAATTGCCAGGGAGAGAGATGTGAAAAGGTGTGTCAAGTGTGACCTAATTAGCTACATCAGAGACTTCAACTGCTCTCAAGTGAAATTGCAATCAAAGGGAATGCAGAGCTGAACTACCTGTAGAGTCAATGGAGAAAAAACATGCTGCTTCTCCATTTATTCTGTAGTTTTAAAATATTGTGCTGGTAAAATGCATTAACAGAGATCATAATGACATTATGGATCTCAGGGAGATAAATGGCAAGTCGGGTTAATGGGGCACAGTTGATCGATACAATTAGAAGTCAGCTTTACTGTTGGTTACACTGATGTCAGCTTGCTTGTTCCCACTTTTTCCCCTATTTTATTTCTTGCAGCTCATCATAATCTGCTTTAATTTATTTGTTTGCACTCATCTCATCTTTAATAGTATCATTAAAATGTCATACTCGTTCTCCTGTTGTCTTGGCAGTGAGGTTGAAGCTTTTCCCCTGTAATGGGCTTGCTATTGAACATTCACTGGTAACTGAACAGTAATGAACTGTTCCGTGACCTGTGGTGTGTGAGTAATTGATTCTGAAAGTGGTGTTTGTGGGCACAATGTGTGTCTACAGGGTGAGCAGGGACTGTGTAAAAGGCAGCTGTTGTTACAGCTCTGGAGCGTGTTGTTGCCTCTCTGGCCCATAGATGGTGATGCTGCACTTGCTGTTGTTGAGTTAAAACACCATGATTTCACTTTGCTTGGGGATTGGTTAATAGCCGTCCTCAAAACAAAGAGATAGCTGTGGTCAAAAGTTGCAGGTGTACGCCTATTTTGGAGTAAGGTTTGTTTTGTTGTGTTTGGGAGTCTTGTTACCTTGATTTTTATTTTTTATTTTAGTTGTTTTTATTTGTCTCCAGCATCAAGGCTCAGTCCTTTTTCATTGCTCTCTTCCAGTATCTCTTAATTATTCTCTCATTTAATGGTGATTAATGGTGGTAATTCCTCTTGAATACTCTGGCCAGTCAAAGGTGTACTTAACACGACCCCCAAGCAGCGATTGTCCAATCATATCTTAAGTAACCATAGAGGCATGGCAGGTCTGTTAAGCTTTTGACATGTTGAAGTGGTGTGCAGGAAGCTGTTGTAAGAGTGATAAGTCTAAACACTTTGGAGGGTGGTGTCTTTTTTTTTTTTTTTTTTTAAATCTTCTTTCCAAAACCAAACAACACAACAGAAAAAGTGTGAGGGAGGAATTAAACAGCGTGCTTGTGTGCTCTAATGTAAGCTGCAAATGTTAGCTTGCATGGCTAAGTAGCTTTTTACCAACAGTGCCCACTGTTATTTCCAAAGGCAACAAGCATGTCAGTAGCTAACTGCATTATAGGGTCACAGGTTATGGTGGAAAAATACCTGTTCAGGACTTGAACATTCACTACATGGGAACCAAAGTGCTTCTGTATCAGTATTTATAGTAACAATAGCAGCTCAGGCCTGCTCTTTGTTTGGTTTGAGGAGGTTTACACTCCAGCTATCTGAGCCAAACCTAAGTTAGATAATGTTATCTTTGCCAAACACCCAGTTATTCTTCATTCTTTTCTCTTGAAAAAGTGAAACTTACTGTTTTAAATTTTTAACAATTGTGTTGTTGTCCAAGTATCTTGGTCTATTTTAAGCTTTTAACCTTTTCAAGGTTTATGTTTGAACAGTTTCAACTACATCTGCTGGTGAGGATGCTTCAGCCTCAGTCTTTTAGCATTATACTATTTGCAAAGCTATCATGTGCACATTTAAAGCGGGACAGGTAGTGTATGGACTTTGCCCAATTTTAGCCCAGAATGGGTCACTGCTGACTAATTTTAGAATAAGGCGAAATTTCTGTCAATTCAGTTGTGGTTTGACGTCCAGTCTGAAATGGGTCTGATTAATTGCCTGAATGATCATTGATTTGGTTCTCGGGTGATTGGTTTGATTTCTGGCATACCAGAAATATTGGTTGGCTGTTTTTAGGTAGGTTAGTTTGAGCAGGTCCATGTTCCAATTTCCCACATGACTGCTGTCTAAAAAATCCATTATAAACTGTAGTGAGCATTTTTTAATATTACTAGAATCGTCTTTTATATGTTGTGGCTAAACCTATGACTCAGCCCGTGCTGTGATATAAAACTGAACTTCCTGCAGAACAAACAGAACATATTGTCTGCATCATCCAGCCATCTGTGGCTCCGTATTTCTTTTTTTTTTTTCTTCTTACTTTTCGTTCATTAGAATTACACAAAGTAACATTTCCTCTCTCTCTTTTTGCCAACAATGTTTACGATGTGGTCATTTTGTTTGAATAAACTTTATTGGTTAATTGTCAATGGACAAAATCGAAAATTCCATGCTTATGTTCAGTGTGAGCACCAACATCGCAGCCAGTCGATTGATCTGTACAGTTTAAGCGTAAAAGTCAAAGTCTCTGGCCGTGCAGAAAGGCAAATTAAAGTGTGTAGTGCGAGTTAACACACCCTTTCACAGGCTTCTCATTTTAAAACAAATCAGCTGGAAACTTTAAAAGCCAGCGGAAATGGAGTATTCAACCAGCTCATGGAGTGTCATGAATTTAAACTAGCTAGCTACAGCTGATAAAATCTGCGAGCAACAGTCAATGTCTCAGTCCACAAAATCCACTGTCAGTTGCTACCTCCCAAACACACTCCACTACCTTTGTCCTTTTCACAAACTTCATTCCTCCGTCTTTCTTTCTGAATGTGCAGTACAGAGTAGCCGCTGCATTAACCTCCCAGTCACCTCCCAGGCTCATCTCTTTCATTGGCCCTTCACAATAATGGCCATAGTGAGGTTTTGCTTGAGCACAGATGGTGAACAACATGAAACTATGGGGACCATCCAGGCTTATGGCCAACTACTGCTCTTTGTGCGGGCAGGTAAACTGTTTGGAGGAGTGATGTGGAATGACAACAGGCCAGATATAATGAACACAATAATCTCCTGATGACTGGATCATTGAATAAAGATGTTTGTTTTCATCTTTCCTCTTGCAGAAAATAAGCAATTGTGTGAGAATGTTTTTAAAAAAAAAAAAAGGCCCGATTGCAGGACAACTTGTGACTTCAGCTGTAATGGTCTGAAGTGTTTTATTCTGCAATTTGTTTTGCAGTTGGGTATGAGAAAAGGGGCTGAAATGGATTTGATTGCGCTTTTAGAAGTGATGAAATGGTTCACCTCACATTCTGACCAGTTAAGGTTATTGTGACTGTCGATTTTCCTTCGTCTCTCTTTGGGAACCGCGGGACATGTTGTCATGCATCTGTTTGGATTGATCTATGATTGCAGTTCCACCAAAGGTCAATGAAACCATGAATACCTACTACTCACTGTCCGAGCTCAGCTACAAGTCCAGAGGAGATTGAAATAGTAAGTGACAGATCTGTGGTGAAATTTAGTGTCGGGCATACTGTTCCCATACTGTTCAAAGAGCATGTAAGGAGCTTGTGTGTGTGTGTGTGTATGTATGTTGTATGGCCCACAGAAAAAGCCATAAAATAAAAGGAGGAGAATTTGAAGTGAAAGTTGTTCAAGGAGAAAATCTGTTTTGCTTTGTGTAAAAAGTACAGAGTAGTCAGCCTCCCTAGCACTTAATGAATGCTTGACTGAGTGGAGCAATTACAGGGGATAGCTCCATTAAGCCATTTACATTTGGTCAAAGTTAGATTGCCTTTAATTTGCTCTATTTGGAAAGCTTGAGAAAAATAAAGGCATATATATTATGGAAATAAGCCAACTACATGCAGATATACAGAAGCTGTTAAAATCTGTGTGGTGTTAACATTGGCTGTACTCTACCTCACTCTGTGTTAATGGCTGACATGGCAACAGTTGAACCAGTTAAAAAGACTTTAATCCCGTAAATGTATTCCTTTATATATCCAGTGAGGAGACAGAGAAGTACACTTAGACGTGACTGTGAACAGTTTCCATCAGTTTCTGTTCAAAAAATAGTCGCAGGGAAAACTGTTGACAGCAAGGTTTGTGGATTACCCTGAGTTATCAGGACATTGTTTTAGAAAACAGCTTTTGTTGTTGAGTTTTTCAAATTGCAGTTTTTTTTGTCCCCTCATCTTTTGAGCAGCCAAACCAAAATTCAGTTCACCTCCATCATATTGGGGTCAGAGCAGAAGTTTCAGCAACAAACATCTGAAAGGCTAGGGATGTAAACATATATGAATATTGTGGATATGAACAGATAATGTGCTCTGTGCACTGTGAACAGGAAATGCTGGTAGCCAAAGCAGCATGGCTTTTCATGGTGGAGATTTGCCAAAATATAAACAAACATGATAGGCTATAAGCACAGGGGTGATTAGGTTCAATATTCAGTTTTGTAGCAAGGTTCATCCTCAACAACGTTTCACCAGAAGTTGGCAACAATCCATCTCTCATCTATTTGTCTGTATAGCTTTTTAATTCTTTCATAGAAACTTCAACCCATTTTTTTCACCTGGACCTCCTCACATTGCATGCTCCTTTTTCTTTTAAGTTATGCAGTATAACCCAATGAGCTTCATACCACATTTACATTTTCTTCCCATTATTAAGACAAGCTCCAGTTTTTAAAGAAAGATCTTGCAATATGGCCAAATGTAATTCCGACTTGTATTTTCCCACTGATGAGACCTCCCATTAGCCGTTTCCAGGACCATTAACAGTCACACATTTCTTAAATAAACACAGTTTACTAACTGGTTTGAATACTAATGCTGCTTTATTTAATTATTAATTTAGCTTCATGGTAAAATTATTATTATTTTTTTATATATATATTTATTGTATTTTATATATTTTTTGGCAGCTAAACTGATTTAAATTTATCACAAAAAATGGGCCAATGTAGATGATTTCTAGCAGCTTCTGGTGCATGCTGTCCACTCCTGGAATAAATCTCAATGCAGAATTTATTTTTATTTTTTTTACATAAGCAGGTACAGATAATAGCTTCGCGATACGCCCTTACCCAGTACTAATGTCCAAAACTATATGCATGGCAAGAGAAGAGTAAGAGAATGTGGTTTTTGTGATTTGGGTGAAATGATCCTGCAACATAAAAGTTTATTTTCCTTTTTCAGCACAAATATATTTGAAAAATCTGGCTTTCCTAAATGATCTTTGTGCCTTGCACTGCTGCATCACCTGCAGACACCTGGTTTTACTGCTAACCACCTTCCAGTAATCGTCATTCAGTCATTCTCTTCCATGCTTCACTGAAGCTTTGTGTCAAGGCAGCTGAAGTTAGAGATACAGATGCTTGTCAGAGCATATAATATAATGATGTGACAGGGGTTCGAGGAGTTGATCTGACTCCAGATTGTGATTTAATTACTATGTGTAGGAAGTGTCAAGTGCTGCCTAAAAGCTTCTGATGCAGGTGACAGATCTGGTGAAGGTGTTATGATGAAAGTATAGAAATGCTGACAGTATAACGGAGCAACTTATAACATATACACAGCTGATTACAGCACACACAGTCTCTCAGGATGTTCCTGTTTGACACTCAGAAACCTCCAGCTATGCTGTTTATGCTATTGTGCATAACCCCGCTCACATGATCCCATCAACAATGAATACAAAGTGCTGTCACTTAAAAAGCAGCCTGAAAATTGACTTTTAAATGATTTTAGACGAGATAAAAAATATTTTCAGGCAGCATTTTCACAACTCTAACCTTGGTGTAATATCATTTGCCTTGAGGTCCCATTATCTATTGTTAGTCATATCTTTAAAATGGCTCCAGAATATGACTTCATTAATGTCTACAGTACTCGTTTTCCAACTCTTCATTACATTTTAATACAGCGAAATGTCTAAGACACACATTGTGTCTTACACATGTTCTGAGCTGTTTTGATGCATGCAACAAACAAAAATGCTGTTTACGTGTCCCACACAGGCAGAGATGGGTGAATTTATTCAGGCAAAATTCTGAGTATGCTTTTAGAAAGATCATATTCAGCTCTGAAATGGGCTGGTGGACTGTTTTGCCCAGCAGAGGTGATTAAATGCATTTTTGAGTCATAAGAATTACTGCTTATGCCTCTTAGCCTAATACTCAGCCAAGAAAATGATCTACCTGAGGTTTTTTTTTCTATCCCTCTTGATTTATGCACTTAGGTTTGTTTCTCTCTTACTTTTCTGTAATCTCTTAGGTGCTCCCTTGTCAAATTCTCCCCAAATGTATTGTCTATTCTTTTTTCTCCTTAACCATTATGGAGAGACACATCAGAATGCACAGACTTAAAACCGCTGCCAGTAGAAGGAGGGAATGGAAGCAGACGGAGGAGGGTGCATTAAAGACTTGAGAAGTGCTTGGGATAAATAATCATATTTCTATGCACCCACGATGCTGGAAAAGCACCATCTGGGACAGGCCATGGATTTGCATTACAATATAAATGGGAAGTTGCTGGAGCTGAAAGGGTGATGTGAAGTCATTCAGCCAGCCCCCTCACTCTCTGACAGGTCGCATCTCCCTCCCCACACCAGGCAGCAGGCAGGCGCAAGGCATTTTGTTGGCGCACGGTACGCTGGCGTACCTTTGCCGCTCGATTGCCCCCTCCCCCCCTTCCACCTCGTCTTTTTTTAACACGCAAGCTCGTCTTTTTTCAAATGCCACATCTCCACACACATGGAGCAGCCCGATAGCGTATGCACCAGTGGCTTCTGTTCCAGATGTGATCTTCAGTGAACCCTCAGAGCTCTGTTCATATACGAGTAGCAGCACAGGAGACAAGGAGACGAGCAAAGAGGAGGTGGAGCTGGTGTCATTTAGGTACATAACAAAACTGCTATATAATCGGCTATATACGTAACCTGCTACAGTTTAAATGTGCCCACTCAGCTCAAACACATAATGAACCCGAGAATAGAATATTCAACTCCCTCGTCTAACTGGGGCAGCAGCATTGCCAGTCACCAAAATATGCAAATGTGTTCACAAATTAAATTTTGAAAGCTAAAGGGCACAGGTGATTTATGCTTGTTTTATTGCAGTTTGTATTATTTTGCAATGCTTTTCCCCCTTTGTTGAACCCTCTGTTCATTTCCATTTTCAAAAGTCTTTGCCTGACTGGTGCTTTGGTTGAGGTTTCTGAATCTGACACTTCATGGAAGTTGGCACCACCTTGCATGACAGAGCAACGCATCGTGTTCAAATGACTGTTTCTGCTGTAGTCTGACTCTGAGGATGCACTGAGCTGTTGAAATAGTCTCTAAGTGGTATATTGTGTTTACTGGTGCACCATAAGAGCCCTAACCGAGTAATTACGTTTATAGGATGAGCTTCTTGATTTTGACACGTTACGATTATTCAGTTTTTCCCATAGTGCTTGTTTCTTTTGCTTGTCAGATCCAATATTCAATCAGTGTGATTTAGACCCTAGCCTTTCTCATGAAACTTTAAAAATCACACTTGCTGTAGCACACATTTTGACAACATACAAGACCCTTGTGTTTGTGCTGCAATGTTTTCATATAAGCACATACTTCACAAGCTTCCACAATATAAATATGCATAACGAAACTACATGACATGAAAGGAAGAACACAATGTCTGTGACTTTCTCACTCATACTCAACATAAATCTGAAAGACCGTAAGATTGTGTTTACTAAATAAAGTTCCATGAGCAACAGCATAGATTAAACTGCAAACGGACGGGAAGGTGATTGCAAGGCTGTAAATTAAAACATCATAGAAAGTGACACATAGAGGAGATGTGGATAGCTACTAAGTCAATATGGAGCAAACATAGATCTGAGTGGATGCCGTGGAAAGAAATTCACGAGTCTGATTAATTTCTCCCAGAAATGGACAGTAAACTTTTTTTTTTTTTAGTATATTTTTTGGGGCTTTTTATGCCTTTATTGATATCACAGTAGAGAGAGACAGGAAATGGGGAGGCAGAGAGAGGGGGAATGACATGCAGTGAAGGGCCGTCCGATGCGGGATTCGAACCGGGGCCGACTGCAGGGGGCGCCTGCTCAACCCACTGCTCCACTCGACGCCCCGCACGGTAAACATTTTGTAATTATTACTATTAATTTTTTTTTTTTTTTTTTTTTTTTCAATGTGTGGTATGACTCCACCTCTCAATTATATAATGATATGAGCAAATCAGTTAAATGGAGTTCAGGTTAAGTCTGGAAAACATCTCTTGACAAACACTGGCAAGTGTGGCTGGACTGCGTATGGTACATGTGTGGAATTGAGGACGTAGTTTTATAACTGTTGTGGAACCACTGTAAACATCTGACATCATCATCATATTGTATCTTGCCTCGTGTCAGCCGGTTTCAACCATTTATCTGTTTGCTTCTCTCCCCTTCTCTGTGCTCACATATACACTATTTTAATACAGTTAAATTATTCTCATGTTTTTTCTGTTGTCAGATAACAGGACAAGTTTGAAATAGTGACTGAAATGCGGCCAATTAAGAGTAGGTGTTAACTTCCAAGCTATTTCCAAGCTGCTGCTCTGCTGCTGATTTCGACTTTATGTACTTGATCACTCAGTGCGAAATATAGAAGTGACAGAATATCTTTCTTATTTTGTTTCTAACTGCAAACTGCTGCGCCACCTCTCTGCCACTCACTGAACAGAGTAGATGTGAGAGCAGGCATTACCGACGCCTCTCTTCAAAGTACCCAAAGTTTGCCCAAAAAGTTGCTAGATTTGTCACCGCCCCGCTGTTGCAGTCCAGCCAAAAAAACTCCACTGGAACTCCCGACATTCATTTTGTGTCTCAATTTGCGTGCTTCCATACTCACACCTGCTATTTTGAGTGCATAAGCCTGTTCACACAAGTACAGCAACATGCAGTGTACTGTCAGTACCTGGATGGTGTATTTAGAACAGCAAAATAGCTTTGTTTTCCTCATAAAAAGAGAGAATAGCTACCAAATAGTATTATATTCTGTCTTTTACAATAATGTCTTAATTGAGGACATTTCACTTCACTGGCAACAGAGAATACTCAAGAGAATGGGTTTCAATATATTGTTTGAAACAAAATACATCTAGTTAGATGAAAAAATTGATACCACTCTCAGTTGTAATGAGAAAATATACACATGCAGCCAGTTAGCTTAGCTTTACCTAGTGTGAACCTCTGTTTCCAGTCTTAAGCTAAACTAACCAGCTTTTACTCCTTTTTAAATCTTTTCTTCTGTCATGAAGTCAAGTGAAACATTTGTTTGTAGTTGCTTGCTGAGAGTCAGTATGGCTGAATCAACCAAACACTGCACTGCGGGAACATTTATAATGAAAAATCTACTATGAGAGAGAATCTTTTATTATGAGAGAGTATATCTAAAGTAGCTATTACAGATAGTGACATTGGCACAGTGTGATAATGCATGCATGGACAAACTAACCACTTTCTTACAGCACTCATTTTCTCACCCCAAAATCTTTGTTCTCAAATTGGAATGATAATAAAAAAAAAATAAACTAATAGCAGCATTTTGTGCACAGAAGAGCTTTTTATTTTACATCTGATGTTGCTTCATTTATGAGAAAGTATACAAATGCGATAACTCCTTTATTTCACACTCCATGATCCACACTACTTGTCTTTTAAGGATCAGGAAACAGAAAATAACAGCATTTCCCAGCTTTAATGAAACTGAATAGTGGAGTGGGGGGCTCAGGTACAGAGGTGACGCCGGTGACTTTTTCCAATCTATTCACCTTGTCCGTCTGCAGCTGTGCAGACCTTTCAGTCGCCTGTCCCATTGTTTTCTGCTGTGAAACCCACAAAGTTCCGTCATCTGAAAAAAAAGGAGAAACTGGGTAATAGCAACCATTGTTGTGGGTGGCTTTGAAATATCACATATTAATGAATGCCATTTTAGAAGTGCAGTTGCTGTTAAATTTGAATAAAATGTGATAAACCTTGCATGGAGAGATAATACTCATTAAAAAAAACCCGCTCTACACTGAAGGGGTGATACATGCATTCAACCTTATACCGAACGAAAAAAAGCAAATTGCAAGAATAAAAAACAAAAAAAAACGAATCAGTTTGATGAAAATAAAAAAATAAAATAAAAGCGCAATTATTGTTTCAGCTTTCAGTCCCTAGGCTTTGTCACTTCTTACTGCTCTGGCTAATTTTCCATAATGTCTGCACTGATTGTGGAATCGCTGACAACTCAGGCTGCTTTGTTTTTTTTTTTACCCTACATCTAACTAAGGTACAATTTATTCTCTTGTAATAGTTTCTTTACACATTAAGCAAGGGGACTCAAATATAATTCATTTTGGAATTATTTGTGCCTGATTGTGTGTGTGTGTGTGTGTGTGTGTGTGTGTGTGTGTGTGTGTGTGTGTGTGTGTGTGTGTGTGTGTGTGAGTGAGAGTGAGAGTGAGAGTGAGAGAGCAGAAAACTCTACAAAACCCACACTGAAATCACAACTCATTCAAAAAATTATACAGACAGTTATATGGACTTAAGATTCATTTAGCTGTTTTTTTGTTACCCCAAAGTTTTCATCTTAAAGTGGACCACTGCTCTTTACTGTGCTTGGGATTTTATGTCAGCTCAGCTGATGCTATTCTCAGAGCTGTATTAATTGTTGGCTCACTCTTTGATTTGCCTCATTTAAAAGGGCTTTGGTTAATTTAATGGATCGCAGCGTGAGCTTTTCAAAGTACTGCAGGGTAAGAAAAAAAAATGACAGTAATCGTACATCATTAATCTAAAATGCTTCACAAAAAGAGTTGGTTTTCTTTAAGTTGGTTCTACTCCAGGGTCATGCTTGCACACATTACAATCAGATTAATTGTCAAAGTAACATAGGGCATTGCTGAGTCCTGTGCATCACATTACAGGTCCTGAATCTTCCTGTGTGCCTTCATCCAGCCGCCCCTCTTTGTTCTGATAACTCCTCAGCTGCTCCCAGTGGCTCCAGTTTATTTACGCAAGGTCAACCTCTTGGCTGTATCCAGTAACTTCATGGATGTTACTGCTAAGCTAACCAGCTGCTGGCTGTAGCTTCGTATTTACTGCAGACACTGAGAGGGGTGTTGATATTTTCATTTAACTCTCGTCCAAAAAGTGAATAAGCGTATTTATAAAATGTAGAACCATTCCTTAAATGTTGAAATTTATTTAAATGTGACAGCCAGTAATTTTGTCATTGGTTTTTCAACAAGTGATATTATAGGTGTCAAAAATTATAGATCTCTCCTACTTAGAAATGCAGGTGTGGGGCTGATGTGAAAGTTTTTCCCACTTTACTCTCTGAATGATGTAAAGTCAACTTGGTGGTAGTCTCCTCTCACTTCTTCATCATGTCATCAAGTTTCCTTTCTGTGCTTGGATTTCAAGTCAAATCTTTCTGACTTACCTGTATGTTTTCCTGATAACCTTCCTGTGAACCTTTCTCCAATCTGTGAAGTGCTTCACAGATTGCATTCACCAACCTGTTTCTGTTTTCTTCAGTCTTTCCCTGCAGCACCTCCAACTCTTCACTCCATCTTCCTCTGTGTCTGCTGATCCCTGCTCCCTTAAAGGTGAAAATCTCCCCCTCATCTCTTCTTCTTTCCCTTGTCGTGTGGACGAGCACAAATGCTGCCTGTTGCTGATCAGCTGGAATAGTGTTGTGTTACTCGGTCTGAGCCACTTTCTGTATTTCCCATTTACATATATGAAATGTGATATATGCATATTTTGCTGTGTAGGAACACCGGATGTTACTTCCAGCACATCCACCTTTAAGTGAAGAACTACCTCAAGCATATCATCTGTCTTTTGTTTCGTTTCCTGAAAATGTCTTTCTCTATTTTAAAATGACAGTTCTTTCTTGTTTTCTGCCTCATGTTTGACCTTTTGGTTTTGATGATATTTGCAGCGGAACTTTAATTAAATTTATAAAGTTAAGTGTATTATTGCCGTGACTCTAGACAATAGTTTCTGCTCATTTGTCTCAGACATAAAATTAATGTTATAAAACCTTGTCATTCTTGCTTTTTATTAAAGCAGTACATAAATGAGACAAAAGCATAATACCCAGCCGCAGAGCAAGATAACAGCAGCGGTATTAATACAGCATCAACAACTCATAACGGGGAAATTTTAAACGGGCAATTCCAGGGACAAGTGATTACTTCCTCAGTGTTTACAGTATTTGCTGCCGGCCTGGCACAGAAGTTAGTCACCACTTTTATGTTTAAACTTCAGTGTGGTGGGATGGAAACGCCACAGTATCAATCATTTCACACAAACAGACCAGTTACTTTCATGCTCAAAATGAAATGCAGAGTGATTGGTTTTCATTAATTAAATAATTTCTCTGCTTTGAAGTTAATTTCATTGTGATGATGCAGGCTGAAGAGTATTTTGAAGTTTGAGAGGAAAGCAGCTGTGGAAGGAATAATACCTAAAAAAAAAAAAAAAAAAAAATAAATAAATAAATAAATAAATAAAAAAATGTAGAAAGTGGAAAAAACCGCCAGTGCCCAAAGCTGTGCTCTGTCTGTAGAAGTGAAGTAGAATTGCTGAAATGTACAGTGCAAGAGTTTACTCAGTGGTATAACTGCATTGTGATTTTGTGTGCGTGTGTGTGTGTTTGTGAGTGATTATAGAGACCTGCAGCACTCGTAGCAGGTTCACACTCATAAATCAATGTCGTGTTTTATTTGGAGACATGTCCAGCTCCCTCCCAGTGAACCCCCCGTATCTCTGTGAGTCCCCGGGTAAAGACAAGCACACCTGAACAACACCGGCCCTGGCTTTTGTTATCAGCTGAATCATCACAGGAGCCCCTACAATTTCCTTTTTTCCCCCTCTTCATTCTCTCAATCTTCTGCCTTCCTTTTCGAACACAGCATCCTGTTCTATTACCTTCAGCTGTGACATTTACTCACTCTTTTATGATGAATTCATAAAATCACGAAAATGATAGCACACTGAGAGTGCTTTATGGAAACTCATTACAGAGTATCTAGCTCTGCCTGTCTGTCTCTCCCTCTCTCACTCTCAGACACACACACACTCTCTGTCTCTCCACGCCGAACACACAAGCAACAGAAGCGGCACACTGATGTGAAAAGTTTGGGAGCTCTCTGTGGAGTGTTCTGATAAGGCTATCAATGCTTGGCTGGCTGATACACTTGGTGAAGCTGAAGTCATTTTTTCTCTGAAATCGTTTGTTCAGATCACTCAGACTGTCTCTTCGCCCCATTAGGCTGAATGCTGTTGGTTAAAGGAGAAAATAGGCTGCAGTGATACAGATTTTCAAAGTAATATCCGAGATATTTTACATGAAGTGAGAAATGACCACCTCTCTAAAAGTTTAGTCATGCTGCTGTGACAAATACCAAGGGTGAGTACTATCGCATTTTTGGCGTATGCACTTCAGATTATCTCCACTTGCATTATTCTTGCTTTGATAGGAACTATACCACACCTTTTGATTGGCACATCTTTTCCTTGGAAGAATTACATTTTCCAAGAATGTCATGCATTTACAGGATGTGACAAGCCGAACATTTCACAAGACAACATCATTCTTTCGACAGGAAATTGGAAAATCCTCACAAGTCGGGACAACGTCTCATTCACACAAAAACACAACATTCAGCGCAGCCCTGTGACAAATCCTCCTGCTTCTCTTAGTTTCCCCTTTGCGCAGAGACCTCAGCAATACCAGCCCTCATCTCGCAGCATAATGTTTTCTCTCACTTCTTACATCATCATCTCAAACCTTAACCAACCTCAGAAACCGTCCTCCTCGACTCACCACAACCCTTCCAGGTTTGTCTGTACCAACTATATTACCATGCACTCTGGTTTGATGAGAAAACTCATGCGTCCAATATCACCCGAAGGCTGAGTTTCCATTACCGACATTACCGACCTACCCGTAACTCAAAACTGCATGCTTTGCTGAGGCACTTCTGAGCAGCACTCTCATTTTTGTGGGTTTAAATCAGAGCAGAGGGAGATAAGACCCTGTAGCTCCAGGTGAGCTCACCAACACGAAGATGTACATCATCAGAGGGTGGCAACTCTTGACTAAAAATAGCTGTGCAGACGTGTATTGCACAATCGTGACATACTGCATACTTAAGTATCCAGATTGGGTGAATGGTCTCCTTGGGCAACCCTTTCTCTGTGATTTATAATTTAACATGTATAATTGAAAACATGACAGGTTAGCCATCCAGATGAATGCTCACTTTGACAACAGCATAATAACTGACATTAGATTATGTTGTTATTTTTCAGGAAATGCCCCAAAATGATATGTTTATGTTTGAGTGACAAAGCCCTCTAGTGGCACTTATGACGGGAGCAAAGGAAGAAGTCATTTGATTAGTAGTGTATATAGAGTGACAAAGTCTTTGTTAGAAGGAGGAGGGTGGGGGTGTTTGGATACGTCGACAAAATACTGGACTTTCTTGTTTCAAACTCACAGTCAATGTTGCTTGTGTTTATCACTGCAACCATGATGACGAAAGTCCTCCAACCCTAACAAACCCTAATAATATTAATATTTATAGTGATAACTCAAAATCCTCTACACTTTAAGGAAGTGTGAAGGTGGAAAAAATATCATTAAATCATTCAATCCAGACCAAAAAACAAACAAACAAACAAACAGACAAAAATCCCAGGCATTCATTGACAGCAGATGGCATTCTGTAAACATAGATTTTTAGGATTGATAGGACGCAGTTTCTGTGACACCCTCAGGTGTCAAGTTGTCAAGTAGTTTGTTGCACAGTTGGAGCGCAGCTACACAGGAAGAGCATTCCCCAGTGATGTGGATCTATGAGCAGCAGCATGTTGTTTGACCTGAGGGTGTGCATGGGGAGTGTGTGCGGTCAGAAGTTTCCTAGAAGGTACAGTGGATGGAGTTTTCTGTGTATACACTGGAGGGTCAGGACATCACATTTAAATTTTGTCCTGTGATACTGAACTCTGGGAAGTCAGTTGTTTACATGGCCTTGTTAGCGCTGATGTGGATATGGTGGGGACTTCTGCCAGACATAACGACCTTCATACCTGAAGGGGATAAAAGGCTTGCACCTGCTTCTTTGACTTTGTCGGTTAGACACAGCTCTAAAATGTTCTTCAGATAGTAGACGAAGGCCTCCTAAAAGTTGCATTATGCAACCATCAAAAGCGAGGTGATAGTCAAGTCTGACATTTAGACTGAGGCATGAAAAACAAAAAGTGGTTGTTCTATCATGTCCCATCAGGACGTCATTCATGACGCAGTGTAAAGAGTTTTCAGTGGATGTTTGCTGGAACCTTTTTAAAAAGTGAGTTTACGAGTGTCCTACCGCTCAGCAGAAACTTCAACTGAAACTTCAATCATGTCGGACAAAATTTGTAGTGCAAGAGTTTGCTTTTTCAGATGAGGTCTGCAGACTTAGGCTTAAATCATGGGTCTCAAACTCGCGGCCCGCGGGCCAATTGCGGCCTGCGGGACGTTATTTTGTGGCCCCCTACTTGACATCAAAGTTTAGTGTTAGTGTGGCCCGCGCGTTTTTCTCAAACGCACCTTTTTGCCGAGTTGTTGGGCGAGCCACGCTTGCCCTGGGCTTTTATTTTTCACTTATGGGCTACCATAGCGCAGGCTCATGACAGCTTTCGGTGTCGCGTTTGTTGTCAAGTTATGGTGCGTTCCCGTTAAGTTGGAACTTGTAAATTGGAACGACTCGGATTTCAGACTTCCAGTTGAAATGTCCAACTCGGAGCTCAGAAAGTCCGACTTCCGAGCACAACTTGAACGCACCATAATGTCCAGCGCGAATTAGCGACGGTTGAAACTTGGTTGAAACGTGAAGAACTGTTAATAATAAAGATTGAGAAGATTGGATCTGTTGTACTTTTTTTTTTTTGAATACTTGCGGCCCAGCCTCACCCAGACTCTACTTCCAGCGGCCCCCATCTAAGTTGAGTTTGAGACCCCTGGCTTAAATGCTTCTCTTATGGAAATCGAGGATTAATGACTTGAGCATTCAGTAGAATGAGAGAAGATATTTAGTTGGAAGGTGTTTGATCCAGGGCACATTTGGGTGTTTGTATCTGAAAATATTTTCCTCAACCTTTCATTTGGTGACATCATTCAGTTATTAGAAGGCTGGAGGGTTCCCAGGAGAGGTTTGACGGCTGAAACGGCAAATCAAAAGAGCTGCTGCAGAGTGAATGAAAACAGTTTGTTGGGGTTGAATTGGTTATGGTACTGTATGAGTTAAAATGGGATCAGATTACATAACATTTACAATTTCTGAGATGGTCACCTTCTTAGATTAGGTTGTCATAACTTGGTTGAGAGAAATGACAGACAACACATTAAAAGCATGACTTATGATCCATCATGACGTGCATGATGTGAGAAGGTGATTGTGCATTAGTGGCTGGAGACAGACTTCACACAGCAGCTGTGCATGTCGTCAAAATAGCCAAGAGGAAACAAAAAATTCTGCCATGCTATTTTTCCTATCGGTGTGTCATGGGGTGTTGTAGATGGCGGTGTTTGCTAGAACCATCCCTGACTTCTATAAATTACAGTCACATACTACTTATTAGTTTTGCCAAGTAGGTTTTGGGGGAAACATAGTTACTGCTTGGATTATGTCATGTAGGAATGTTCTTCCAAGTGAATACACATAAAATGACAAAACGTCATGCCCTGCACTCATTTTCATTCCCAATGTCCCACTCTACTGGATAGGAGCATTATTGCGCTGCTACTGCTTAGTCACTCACTTGCCGTTTTAAACTCATCGAACAGCCTATATTACTTCACAGTGTACTTAGAGCAGCCTTCTGGGGTGGAGCGGTGCAAATGTGATGTGTCCCTTCAGAGGGTTGGGATTTCATTTAAACATTGCTTTATAAATCAGTCAGCAGGTGTTTAAATGATTCCTAGTGATTAAAGGATGCAAATCATGGCAAATGTAAAAGTCCCTATGTGGCCACATTCATCAACCTGACTAAGGTTGCTGTAATTTGAAAGGGCAAAGAAAGGTGAATTAAGAAAGCCAGATAACTTTGGATTCTTGCTATACGTTTTGTATATATGTCACTTTCAGATTGTATTAAGGACTGAGCAGTAGTCAGCTTGCTTTCTTTAATGGC
The DNA here is from genome assembly GCF_021018895.1 of Seriola aureovittata. NCBI lineage: Eukaryota > Metazoa > Chordata > Actinopteri > Carangiformes > Carangidae > Seriola > Seriola aureovittata. Next base: position 11,607,392 of record NC_079372.1, on the reverse strand, counting down.
GTTCCTCTTCATTTTTTAAGGGCAGGAATATATTCTAAATTTCAAAGTAAGGTAACATAAGGTAATGTAAGCTAAGTTGTAATACTGTCTTATTTGCTTTCTCACATGATACCTTATATATAGACACACTACACACAGGCATAAAGTGATGTGTACACACACACACACACACAGACACGCGCACACACACACACACACACACATCCAGTTAGAAAGACAAAGCCCATAAATAGTAGCACTTGCATGAAAGAGATAGCAGGAGAAAGTATTTCCGAAGGTGGTTTCTGGGTTTATTTGTGTGGGTGTGATGGGATGGCAGGTGCTATATCTGAATAAACTAGGCCTAAGTAAACAACACAGGGATTGCAGCCTTAGTGCAGGAGCCAGTACAGAATTAAATGGGATTAGAGACATTTTAAGAAAAGTCGGGGAATGATTTCTAATCCTTCTCTGTGACAGATCATTTTGATTCAAAGAAAAAACACAACTTGTGTTAGACGTCATTTAGACAAGTTGATTTATGTTTCCTTGTGCAAACTATCTGACTTCATTACTCTTGTACATTCTGAATAAACTGCACATATACAGTGCAGAAAAGAATTGACGAGGTCTGGCATGGATTTCAGTGAATGAACATGCATACACTGCAGACTTGCTACGGCTGGATGAAGTAGAGCCAGAGGAGTGAAAAGAGGGCAATTTTCTGCCTGTGGTGTGTGGAACAGAAAGTTCCGCGGTGGTTCCAGTTTTGTCATTTTCCAGTGACACCAGAGGTAAGAGCAAAGTGTCGGATGGAAATGACACTGGCGCTGCACACACTGGGGGATACTTGTGGTCCATAATGGAGGAAGATTGAGCAGATGCGAAGGATGGGGGATTGGGAAATTAATGGCTTGTGAGCACATACATTTCCCGGACCAGTCTTCATCATCAGTCCTCATTCACTATTTGATTTTTTGGTCTGTCTGCTTTTTTCTCTGTCTGCCTGTCTCTTGTTCCAGTGTTCATTTACTGGCATTCATCCGTATTTTTTTTGCCTATCGCCTCCAAGGGCTTTAATATTATAGAGGATATGCAGTCTCAGACGGCAGGGAACCCCTTGGATGTACAAAGACTTGTGCTTGAACAAAGGGGCCTGTGCTTGTTGAAAAGAGAGAACACATTTCTGCATTTCAGAAAGGTATAATGTAATGATTAGCAGCTTGTATGGTGATAAGCCCCAGGAATAAGCAATATCAGCGCTACAGGTGATGATGACTGCAACAAGTCCTCAAATTAAAAAAACAAAAAAAAAAAAACAAATAGGTAATTTGGCTTTACCCTGTGATACCACCCGCAGGAACCTTTCCTGAATTAACGTCTCTCCAGTTAAACGGTTAAAAACAAAACCACAGTGGTGTGTGGTGCACGTTTAATAATAAGGAGACACATGAGCTTTTCTAACAGTTTTTTTAGCGTGACAAGCAATGGATGGACAATTCTTTCTATGCATCAAAAGTAATATTAAAAAGAAAACACTACAAACAGAAAATTGGAAGTTAAATAAGAAAATAAAGAAGAGATGAGATGCATTAACTGATGAGAGAATGATGACTCTCATCAGTTAATCAATGAGACATTATCGAGGGGAAAAACATTCAGTACTCTTTCTACTTGTAACAGGTTTGTTAAACAGAAAATCATTGTGTGGACAAAACGTACATTTGACTTTAAAATATTACCATGGTCTGAAATTCTGACCTCAGCTGGTTACATGAGCTACAGAGGAGGACAGTGATACATTTGCATTAAAATGTGCACACAGTATTTAACAGTTTACATTTGAACTTAGGAAGTCATTGCTGTTTGACCACTGCAGAACACTAAGCTCAAAATTATTTCACACAAAAACTTTAAAAATGAGGCTTAAATGAATATTGAATAATGATTTATAAATTCCTCTAATTCATAGCAGCCTTCCTCTGAAAACAGAACTGAAAATATGTTAGAGCACACCAACTTCAAAGGCAAATCTTTGCAATGTGTATTTCAAATTTAAAGTGTCAGTGAAACTGAAAGTGTATCAGAAGGTTTTTCTTTTATCTGCTGCATTTCTAGAAGTCATAGGATTACCTTTTTTTTTTTTTTTTTTTTTTTTTCTTTCACCGTCTACTTCCAAGCTGCTTCAGACGGATCAAAGTTTGGATTTGATAGCATTTCTCATTATTTTTTATTTAAAATACAGTAAATGTTAAATTGCACATTTTCACACATGCAGTGCTGACCAATAAATATATGAACACATTAACTAACAGAGTTACTGATTTAGTTTATTTCCCTTTTTAAATAGTGAAATATGCAACTGGGTTTTTGAGTATGATGGAAAATGTTTTTGTAGCACAGATCAATGTGATTTCCCTAGACCCTTAAAAAAAAAAATTTAAAAAAGAAGAAACAGCTGTTGGCGATATTAAGTAAAATGCACCCTGTGTAGTCAGTCATGACTACAAACCCCCTTTTAGCGGTTAGAGTCTTACTCTATACTTAAACTGAGATGCACATCTCGTCACATCAACAACAGTCTTTTGCTGTAGGACTTTGGGGTTGACTGCGCTCCATCCACAGCAATGTGGCAATTATTATGCCCTTTGCCCTTGATAGTTGCTGTTCCCATTTGGATTTGCAGAACAGTCCATGGGTGGTTAATGTGTAACCTCAGCATTAACCACAGTATGTGATCTCAGACATCTTATATACAATTTTTTTTCCCCACTTTATCATGTCAATCATCACATTTCCATGGTGGCTGGTGACCTGTAGTGCGCTCGTTCAATGCTTTGTGACTTTTGAAGTTAAAAGCATTGAACAATAAGTGCACATAGGTGTATTATAATACATCCATACAAGTGCTTCCCAGCCGGGTTCATCATTTTTTTGTGTCCCCTGGAAGTATTTGCAGCGCGATTGTGTATTTGGTTGTTGTATTTGCAGCACATGTTGTGAAATTGATGTTTTCTGAATTTGTTTGTGTTTAATTTGTGTGTTTTCTTAAGTTGCAGTGCGTTGAGCTCTCAGAGCCACCATACATTTCAAGTAAAATAACTATCAACAACATATGACGACATATGGATCAGCAGGCGCTTGAATGGCCTGCAGATGTCCCATATTGCGTTGCATGTACTGTCGTCCATATTCACCGAGTAAGATGTGTTGTAGGTATTTGGTCTAGAAACCCCCAAAAGGATGAAAACGTGAAATTCATCTCCATTAAATGGTGGCTCTCTCTTTTGGAAAACATTTGTGATGCATCAGTGCATTTCACGTCCGTGTGCTGGCAATCTCAATCATGAAATGAAATGAGTACACCTGTCGACCACTAGACTGTGTTAATAGAAAAACAGCTGGAGCTGAAGTGTCACCTCAGCTGAAGTTATTCATGCTGCCCATTACTGCTTACCTGACCAATCAGTCTAAAGCAGACGCTGCTGTTCGATGTTGACTCTGCCTCTGTGTATGTATGTGTGTGTGTATGGTGTGTTCCTGTAACTCATTTGTTCACGCGTGTGGAATGGGCTGATTGTGATGATATTTGTGGGACAGATTAACAGTTGTCTCTCCCTATAAAGATTGATTTTCTGTCCCCTCCTCTTTCCTCCATGTCCACACTTGTCGTCTTTTTATTTTAACATTTTACATGTTTACTCCACGCTTGCTCCTGACCTTATTGTCTGATAATTGCCTTAACGAGGGAAAATGAAGACCAGTTTCTATGGAGACGATAAATCTGCCATGTAGTGAATAATATACATTTGCAGAGTAATTTTGCGCTCCACTGACCCCAATAGTCGAAGCCAGCAAATAAATAGATAAATAAATAAGAACAAAATACTTTACTGCCAATTAGACCATGACTGCACCTACAAGTTTTTAAAGTGCTACTGTGTTCATGTCTGAAAAACAATAATAAACCTTGAAATGAAGCTTACACCTGCTGTACTACCGCTTGTTATCAATGTGTGCTGAGTTAAGAGTTTCTGTGGAGCTCTCTGTAATCAGCACAACTACCTTTTTGACTGAAACCATAATTTTTCCTTTCCTGTATGTAGAAATCACAACAGAAATTACTATTTTCAATAGAGGGGCTCTTTTGCATTTTCTCACTATTGTCCTCTTCAACTCTGTTTATCAGGAATATCAGCATATGTGTCCTTGTGTCAAGACCATGAAGACTATCCCACTAATATAAACAGAACAAATATCAGTAATAAAATATGTTAAATGAACAAGCACAGGAATTTCCACTCGTCCCCAAGATACCATTAATCCAAGGAAAGAGAGTTGTCATCATGGAAGCCTTTTATTTTATGAGTGAAACATGAAATACAGTAATAGGTAACACCCACATTTGTGCATCAGTCCCAGACTCATACTCTCTCCTGTCAGACTCTTAAAGTGGTAAATGTAATTTTCTCTGACACTTAGAATTTTCAGTCTTTCTGAGTTCATTGTCCATGACAGCTGTAATTCTTGGCTACAAAACACGATGCACAAGCTTTCAAATCCTCCTGCAGGTTAAACTGGACTAACCAAACACATTCAGGGCTGACAAACCCTGTAAGACACACAATAAACAGGTTTGAGAATGCTCATTAGCCCAGTAATACTGAGGTAAAGCAAATATAGGACGATACCCACTTTTTCCAAACCTAATTTCCAGAAAATTGTCTTATATTCAGGCTAATATTGTAGTGTCGATGGCCCAAAGTAGTTTAAAGGGTAAAGTCCTTGCTCCAAATGAAGCCAACTGCATTATTTACCCCTTTATTGTCTATAAGCTGCACACATTCTTCTTCTTTTCATTGCCAGGTGAGGGGATCAAGGAGAGACTAATGACTGACACTGAACTTTTTTATTCTGTAACTGTTGCAGGTATGGTTTGCATGTGCGTAGTTATCAAACTGGACAGTCTGGTTGCAGATGTGTTGTTCAAGTCCATTCAGAAGGTTTAATTTGATGTTTTGATGTCTAGACACAATTATTCTGTATATGAATTTACATTCGTTTCAGCTCTTTGGATATTTTCCCTGTCGTGGGTGGTTCTTTAGTATTTTCTGACCTATTTTGATAGACTGATGACTTGAGTGGAGTAATCTCCACTCATCACAAGTGACCACATCACCCCATGTGGGCTGGTGTTTTGCTGTGTGGGCTGAGTGAGTGCACAGTGAAAAGTTTTGAAAAGGCTAGAATTTGACCTTCATAATGGTGATATTGAAATAAATTTAAAAAAAAATAAAGAAACAACAGGGTGCAGTAGAAATAAGCAACACCACATGTAAAATAAACCTGTAGAGTAGTTTCTCTACAGCAGAATTTTCAGAATTTTGGCAGTTTTGGATGCAAGTCTGGTGGTTGCTGAGTTCAAACCTTTTTTTTCTTTTTTCTGGTGAGGTGACGGGACCAGCAGTGTTGCTAGTGGCCATCAGTGGCTTCAGGACTCCCAGGGTGCCTCAAACGGGTCCCTCAATCAGTAGGAGGCGAACTGCTCAACATATTTTAGTGCGTCCAGATGCTAAAACTGTTGGTGCAGAAGTGAAATTCAGCACCTAGCATCTCAAGCATCTTTTCTCGTTATCTTCACTCAGTAGAAGTGTTGCTTTTTCATTGCTGATTGCTAAACGTTTTGAAGCTAATGGCCATATCTGGAAATTACACACACACACACACACACACACACACAAAATCTATTGTCATTGGTTACTTTTGGGAACATTGCATAGACTTGCATTAATTTCCTGGAGACTGACCTTAACCCTCATCAGGACTTGCCTAACCCTAACCTTGATCACTGACCCAAAAATCAGCTTTTTCCCAACTCGGCAGATGGCTTTTGTCCACACTTGGACAAGCTGTCCCCAATTTAATGGTCGTTAGTCTCTTCCTTCAACCACAAAACATTTAACAATCAAAAAGTGGGTTTTGTAGGAAAACAAATGAAATGTCACAAGTACATGTTTTGCAAATATGTAGATATTTTGCAACTTGGCAGATAGGTTTATTAAAAATGTTTCCTCATGGTGCTGATAAAAAATTCATTTGTGCTATATTGCAGTTCTCTTAAAATGTATTAACTGTTGCAAATTAGTAGAATATTAAAACAATACATTATTGAATTCATTGCTACTATACATTTTGTACCTTTGCTTATACTTTATATCATTAAAAATAGACTTGCAATCCTGAATGGAAAAATAGTCTAGGACAGTAAATTGTGAAGAGCAGCTAGCACAATGTCATTTTTTGATATTAATTATTTGACATTAATTATTACATGTAATACACAACCACTGAATTTTTCTGCATCAGGCCGTACTGGGAGTCCTCTGAGATTCCATTAACCTTAACAGTTTCAAAAATTTCCTATTTTTATATTCAGAGGAAGATAATGTAGTGTTCTTCACAAAGAAAATTAGTTTGACAGTCGCCTTTGTATCAGCAAGATGGTCATTCTGGATCCCCTTGTTGTTCAGGCACACTCACTGTACAGCGAGAAATGTAACCATAATAAGAACCCATTAACCTCCTCTTAAATTGGCCAATCTAAGCTTCGTGAAGCCTGAAATTGTCATGATTAAAAGCAAAAACTCAATCATGGCAATGCATAATTAATTTTCCCTGCATGTTAATTCTATTATGGACAGACAAGAGTGATTTTAATCAGTTCTTTTCAGAAAATCTGGATTTAAGAAGAGTGACTCAGGACCATCTCGGGCAGTAGGCTTTCAAGCAGTTCATTTTCATTAAATTATATAGCTCATTGTACACAGGCTATCTGAGCCTAGATAATGTCTGTCATCATGGGAATCCAGGCTAAGAGCCATCTTACATTGTCAACCAGAGCATGAAAGGGTCAACTGCTACCATTTTTAGGTACTGTATTTTTCTAAATATCCATCTCATCCACTTTGCCCTCCCTCATCACTTTCATATTTTCTGTATCTCCGTTTTCCTGCCTTCTGGCTCCTCAATGAAATATTTTATTTCATGCTTTAACTTCAATGTCAAGCTTTTTGTCGTCAGGTTCCTCTGAATGTTTACAGAAAACATTAAGACCACTTTGGCTATAAACATTTTCATTGCATCCAGAGATGTACAATTACTTTTGACATTTTTAAAACCATGAAATGCACTTCACCAAATGTATTCATTTCAGTTTCCAGGCATGAAAAATGTTTACATATATTTGTATACTCCAGGTTTTATCAAAGTCTGACAGTGTGGAAGTTTTTTTTATTTTTATTGTTTTTCTTTTCTTTTTTTTACTTCTTTTTTTTTTTTGTTGTTGTCTGCCACCACTAAAACTGTGCTTAATTAGCTCTTACCAGGTCATTTTCCTCATGTATCCTGGGATGTACAGACAATTGTCATGCCTTGAATCATCAGGTTTTCAATAAGACATGTAAGGCATCTTTTCTTTTCTTCTAGTTGGCTTTATGTACATTTATTTATGATGACAATTGAGAATACTGATATCAACAGAAACACTGAATCTAAAAATCTGTGTTTTACGTGTTTGTGTTCAGATTTGAGTTCTGACTCTGAGAAGGGAATATGAATTGCAGCAGATTGCAGCAATCGGGCGCTAAGGGTTTTAAAGTACCTTAATTGTCTCCATGAGCTGTGTGTCACAGTCATTGCTGCTGCTCCAGCTGCTGACCGTGTTGATAAGCAGGGCAGATCAGCAGGCCAGACTGCAATACTAACTCCCAGTTGTTTTTAAAGCAAGATCGTGCAACTGTCACTTGTCACATCATGCAGCAGCTTTGCCTCACATCTCTCCCTCTTGCTGTTTGATTCAAATCACTCTCTTGATACACACATGTATACAGAGACGCTCATACACATACACACAAATATACAAAGAGAACTGTGGATAGGTTTAATGCAAATAACAACATGACTTTTCTCTACCTTGGTCCAAATCCTCCGCTGATTATAATCCTTAAACAGTGGATATCACTATGACTGCAATTTTCCCCCATAATCAAGCGACTCCACGCTGTGGACTTAATGGCTTAGATGTAATGTAATTAGAGTTATCTGACTGTAAAACAATGGTTAGAGTTATGATGAAAGTAACCTGGTTATAGGTTAATTGATTTATAGCTACAGTAGGAGCTGGTTGATCTACTGGTTTAACACTTTTGATTTAGACAATATCTAGCCATTTCTCTGGTGTCACACATATTACATATGTTTGCCCCACTAGGAGTAAGGCTCTAACAGGAGCAAAGTTTTCTCTAATTGTTTCATCTATCGAACAGTTTGGTTATGTGGTGCGTAATAGGTGTGCACGATATGAGGGAAATCTGCAAGGTGCAATAACATTGTTCAATATTGCGATGACGATATGACTTGCGATGAATAAATATTGAAGCATGCTTGTACAGTTCCTATGTCTTCCTCTACAATAGTGTTAGCTAACCTCACAGTTGGCACCAAATTGACACCAATTAATCTGAGGGTAGATGCCAGCTAGCTGGGAATTAATCTGATTGGTCAAATGGTGTGAAGGCATGACCCATGCAGCCAGGCACCAGCGGTGAGACAGTCGAGACCCTCTCATTGGGAGTTGCTACTGTATTTAATGTTATATTTATCCTATCTCATCAACATACAGCTTATCTGGTTCTTTATTGAAACTCCTATCGGTTCTTATTATATTTGAAAATAATAAAATTTAGAACAGTATTAGAATAAACAAAATCAGTTTCTAGAGTAGCAACAATAATGTTTACAGTAAAACGTTCATTGGTCTCCACCACTGCCACTGTGCTGTCCAGTGTGTGTCTCAGAGAGGAGAGACTGCAGCTCGACAATAAGGACACCAAAACGCAGTAGAGAACATTAAGGATAGCTTTTTCCTGATTAATTTTGCTCATGCGCTGCCCCTTGAAGATGCTATTGCAAGTGTTCATATTGAGATGTGGATGAAAATAAGATTTAGTAGTTGGTAATGAGAATCCAGCCTCACTGGGTTTCTTGTGTGGTTGTAGGCTTTAGTTAAAAAATGGATACACGACCTGGCAGAGAAAAGTGAGAATACATTCATGTGCATACAGTAAGTTTGCACAACTTGAGGAAATCTAACACTGCACATGTGGATGATGATAATTGTTCCAGTTTTGGAGGGACACTAATCCAAAAGTAGCTAAAAGGAGCCTGTGATATCTCTTTCTCTCTCTCTTACACACACACGCACACACACACACACACACACACACACACACACACACACACACACACACACACACACACACACACACACACACACACACACGCACAGACTTATGGATTTATGTGTTGACACACACACCTCCGTGTCCATTCCCAGAGGCCTCATTAACAGTGCTGGGTGATAGGAGGGCTCACAGTAGCCTAAGATACTGAGAGACTGTTCACTGTACAAACAAAAGCTTCAAAGTGGGAATTACACAGACACACATGCACAGTACACACAGGGGAAAAACACACATTTACAGACCAAACTCAAGAAAGGTAGTGCAAAGCACAGCCGTGTGCATTGCGCAGAGATCTTGTGTGTTTTAAGCCAAAGCTCATTATGGTGTGTATCATGTTGTTTAGCTTAGACAATGCTGCATAGCCCCCAGTCTGAGCCAGCATCTGTCCATTAGGTCTCCTTTTAATCCCTCTGTGCCTTTGGCATCTATGGCATACATTAAAGTGTGCTGCCATTGTGTTGCTGTGAATCACAATTTGATCCTAATATGTTGTGGAAGATATCACATAATTACAGTTCAAGATATCATGTCTATTATGGTGGTACGGTCTGTGTATGGCTGCATAGCCTAAAGTGGTTTAAACCAATTTCCTCTGGTGATTGCAGCACCCACTGCACAAATTCTGATGCATTAATGTGGAGTAACAACATACTGAGACAATCTGCAAGACCATTTTCACCACAGCATGAAAATTGTCTAATGAAAAGGCACTAAGATAATTATTACTTAGCCTTTTAATATACAATAGAGATTTGGGAGACTAAGAGGGGTGACATAGAAAGAGAGCATTTTATTTAGAGGGAAAGGAAAAAGAAGAATCAAAAATCCAATAACTGTACCATGAGCATATCCGCTGCACATCGTCATTTCCATGGTGAGCATTAGATATGTATCAGAATGCCGCTTGCTGCTTCTCTCAAGGCCAGCCAGCTTAAATAATGATGATTCTGCCTGGGGGACTACTTGCTAAAGGAATGTATTTTCTAATTAGATAAAGCCACTTCCCCAATTTGCTGGCTGCTTAACCATAAAGCATGGCAGTGAGAGAAGCCTTAGAGCCATCTTGAGATGCTGCCAATCCCCATCCCAGCACAGTCTATCACCCAATGCACAAAATCACATCACCAGGGAGACAATAGATTTTGTTTGTGCATTTCCCTCAGTGTGCTGATATGAAGTGTGTGTGTGTGTGTGTGTGTGTGTGTGTGTGTGTGTGTGTGTGTGTGCCAGAAACAATTGATGGTAAAACAATTTTCATCTGTAGCCAAAGCTAAATCAGACTGGCATTCCTCAGCCGTTACCTTACAGTACATGTGTTTTTGTTAATCATAGATAAACACACAGATTGATGACAACAAATGCTTTTCAGTCTTTGTTGTCCATTTTGAAAATCTTTATTCAATAAACCAACAATATTCCAATACGCAGATAAGAAAGAACTTATACCACACAGCCAGAGCTTCGCCCTTGCTGCACTCACTGAAGCAGAGTGTGAATGCACTTTGCTTTTGCTGACACCTGGCCCCTGCGGGTCATGAGACTGATGCGGCAGGAACATCCCAGGTCATGGATCTTTGACCTCTGAGCAGCTTTGTGAGTAATAAAAGAAACTCGGAAGAATTCACAGTGGACACAGTGCAAAGAGAACAGCCAATTAAAGCTTTTTAGTTTGGTAACAGCAATAAGGCAATAAGATGAAAGCTCTGAGAAGTGTCAGTATGAGGGTATGTGTCGTGCTGTCTACAACACCAGGGAAAACACCTGCACTGTCAACTGAATGGTTGGAATGTACTGTGTGTATTCACAAATAAATACACATAACAAACATAAATCTATGGCTAAGCGAACAAGTGTGTACACACACACACACACACACACACACACACACACACACACACACACACAAACAAGCAAAGCAAACATTTCCACCCTCAGTCCTTGTCTCGTTGCTGTTCGGAGCGGATTGAGGTTATGAAATGAGAAACAATATCACACATGGACACACACTCTTAATTAGGAGTGAGATAGAGTTCACTTGCAGTGGATTTAATTCAGCAGCACAAGGGGAGAGAACATTTAAGCTTTGGGTGGATAATCGAGATGGTACAATACTTTAGGCCTGCAGCCACCTGCACATAATCTAGACACAGTCTTCCTCTTTTGTCTGGTAAGATTAAATGGTACTTAAGTGGATAGCGACCTTCAATTTCTCTTACTTTAAAGAGACATGATCAAAATTGGTAATGTGTCACTCAGCAGTGGAGAGGTTGTTAATCTCTTTGGAGGAGAAAGGTTCCTTTTGTCTTAAGAGATTTTCCTTGAAACAGCAAGTTAAGGACCTCATCCTTTTCCTTGTCAAACAAAGTCCTTGTTTTGATTATTCATGATCCTGTGATTGAAAGACATCATAATTTGTATTAAGTGACTTTCAAATTTACAAATGTCTAAAGCTGCACAGCAGGACGTGCTTGCAGGACTCCAAACTAGGTGTCAAACTGTCATTGTGAACCTTTGCTATTTGTATTTCTTTGTCACAAAACAGTGGAAACCTTCTGTGTCTGACTGCACAGCCCTGTTGTTGAGGAAACATAATTGCTGTTGCCGTCTCATAGAACAATTTCCAGCTTACTGACAAAAAAAGTAGGAAAGAGGCTCCTGCAAAAAGAATGAATTCATTCAAAGTGCAGTGTGGACGAAATGTGGAAAAAAATTGACAATTGATTGAAATGTAATTGCTACCTGGATTATGTAGCAGGGGATGATTAGCTTGGCTAGAGTAATTAGTAAAGACAAGAAAGAAATAGTCCAGCACACAACTCCCCTGTAAAACCACAACTTGTCTTTTTTTTAGATTTCGGTTATACAAACAAGATATAACATGTTAATTAGTGAGATTTAAAGGTGCTGGTAGGTGGATTTTTTTACCTTGTGGACATAACCTCACTGTGTCCCCTGTTTCCAGTCTTTATGCTAAGCTAAGCTAACCATCTGCTGGCTGTCACTTCTATTTCATGTGCTCACATGTGACAGGTATCAATCATATCAATTAACTCTCTGTGACAAAGAAAATACACATACTGTATGTTCCCAGATGTTAAACTATATTCTTTTAAGCAAGTGCTTTGAGCGGCTTAAACAGCCATAAAAACGCCAATAATGCTTTGGTTGCGCAGAGAAGATACTGTAGGGAAAAGAAATAAAACAAGTTGACAGTGAACAGTTTGCAGATATATTCAAGATAAACGATCAATGGACGGCATTGAGTATTATAAAATTAGTTTGTTAGTTGGATATAACCTTGTATTTTAGGAAACTGCTACTGAAACTGCGGTTTTGGACATGAGCTTAGATTCCTTAATATTACTGAATCATGAATCCTGACCCCCAGCAGTTAAAGAGTTTTCATGTTGTGCTGTCAATATAAATAAGGCATATGTTTATATTATATTTTCAGGAGCATGTGTGGGGCTCTTTTATTAATGAAACACATGAATCTTAGAAAAATCTTCTGTGACCCTGTCAATAACCCCACAACGGGCTCTGACTCCAAAGTTGAGAAACTATGCTCTGCTCCTTCTCAGCCAAACTCTGAGCCGTGTGTATTGTTACATTCATTGTCAGCACTCTGATGTTGGGGCCAAAATAACAGATGACCATGTTGACGAGGCTGGAGCTGTCACAATGCCCGTTCACCTCTGTGACTGTTGGCACGGCAGACCACACTTCGCAATCTGCCTCTCCGTCACCGACTCAAATTAACAGTTGGACTCGCACATAATTATAAGTTATTACTGTAATAATTCCATTCTGCTCTATAGTAAATAGTGGCTGCTAATAAAAAAAAAAAAAGAGCTGATCCCATAAAGCGTCATCAGGGATTCTGATGAGTTGGACTGCAGCCAAGGATATTTTCCCCCATTTGACACTGTTTCAGCATAGGAGCGTTTAATGAGTGTCATAATTATGTACCCCAAACATAATCTTGAAATGAAATACAAAAACGGAGAGGAGGGATATATCCTTTTCCTCGGCAGCTGCTGCAAGGCTGAATGTGAAATTCCAGATCATGATGTTATGAAAATGTGTTTTCTTTGGGAAAACCTTCATTTCACTCTAAATGCAGGACTAATAGCTTTCATTCATTAATATCGTATCATGACAGTGGGAGATGGTAACAAAATCAAACTCTCATTAATATATATGAATAGATTGGCTATGCATAAACCATGAATTAGCTAATTAAGAAAATTACACGAGAGGGAGAAAAGTGAAAGTGGCACCTGTGCACGTGCCCGACCGCAGTTAGATCCACAGAAACAGGAGATTCATCTGCATGATAGACACAGACTAGAAACGCCAACACCACAGAGACTAACGCTTGATGCTCTTGCTCCCCCCTGACTTCTTTCCTCAATTATTTAAGCAGCTCAAAGTGTAACCATGCCAAACATTCAAGTGTGTGAGGAATGAATGTCATGTTGTTTAATCAACTTAATGTAGATTAGATACTGTAGCTCTGGTTTTACCAAAACGATTCATTTACCAAACACTCTTTGTGCAGCTTGAATTGTCTCCTCTCTCCTCTGAAACGCGTAGTAAGCTTTGTGGGACTGCCATTAAACTTTAATTAGTTTTGCAAATGACTGCGGTGAATAAGATTCAGTCTGTGTAAAGCTCAGCCTTGACACAACAGCCAAACACCAACTACCTGATTACTTGAACACTTCCAGCTTTTGGGTCAAATTAAAATCCCTGAGCTTCTTACTATGAGCGATGGGGTCCTACATGAACACACCAACCTCCACCAAAGTTAGACTAGTTTCTGTTATTTCTCATGAGAGATTTCTGAATTTGTGCATTTGTTTGTGCCCTTCTCACTGTTTTGAAGTGGGCAGGATTTAGCACCATTTGAATACAAATCTGGTGACAGTTGGTGTTTGGTTACTGTCAGTTAAATCTAATCAAACCACACAGCCATGAGTTATGAGTGTTCTTAATAAATCATACCAAAATGTTTGTTGTTTTTTCACTTGATGTTATACAGAATTAATTTTATAATAACAAATGCATCATATCACTATGTCTAATATCGTCACCTTCCTAAAATAATGGCCTAAGTCATGTTTTGACAAAAATGTTTTTTTTTGCCTAAATCACCCCCTCATGATGCTGGCCACCTCTGGTAAAATCGCCTGAATCCTCAGTTGAGGGGAACATGCAATTCTACCCCCGGTTGTATAATGGCCTATGTCAAAAGTGTGACTCTTTTGTTGAGTTTTTTGTGTTTCCTGAAAAACCTGAAAAAATGACTTAGGCCATTATTTTAAGAGGGTGTCGATATGTAAGGGGTCATGAATGATAAACCCACAATGTATTATCGACTGACTCTGCAGGTCCCTGTAGAGCTTTTTAGCATCTTTCAGCTTGTTGTTTTGGTTTTACAGCCCAGACCTTTACTGGTTTAGTTTCATAGCTCTCATAGCATCTCTTGCAGTCAGAGCAGGCTGCTTGTTTCAATTGCCCTTTTTTACATAGAGATCCTGCTATATTGCCATTAAGAAGACCATTTATTTTTGCCACCTTTGCTTGTTTACACTAAACTAAACAACAGCGCCATAACGCCGCCTTCGTGTGTGCTTTTATAGTGTGCTGGCGTTATGGAATCATAAGCGTGACCTGTAACACAACAGCATCAGAGTCTGTCCTGCCATGCTGGCTCTGCCTTTTACTCTGGCATTCTGCTCTGTGACAATCTCCGTTGCCGCCGTAAAGGCTGAACAATAATGCCCTGCCATTCCGTGTTTTATACAGAGCGGCGATGTGGATTAAAGGCACAACGTTCCTGCCTTTGACAGGCTGTGTGAAAGGAGCTAGTGAAAAAGCTCAGATAAAGCCACTGTATGCCACATGCCCAGCACCAAACAGCAGATAGCCATCAGTTGGTGAACATGGTGGAGCATTTTGCAGCAAAAGAGCCAGACATTTCCCTCAGGTTGGCAGCGAACATAAAACAGACCTAAAATGAGAGTGAATATTGCACTTAACATTCACCACTTGGCCAAAAATACATCTCCAAATAAATACTGACGTTACTTTGTATCTGCTGGATGTGTAAATAGGTAACTGTAAGCTAACAAGTTCACCATATCAACTTCATTGATGATATGTCAGTATTTTGTTTACACAGCTTGTTTCTGCTGTCTGTAAGTGGGCTTTTAGATAAATACATAAATAAACAAATAGACTTTTTGACTTAAGCTTTTCCTTACGTTATGGCAAACTGTCATCTTCAGCTGGGCCCAGGAAGGATATAAAATTTTGGGTACGTTATACGTTTTATATATATATATATATTACTAAAAAACCCACAACCTTGGTTTCAAATCTTAAGTGTTCCCAATAACATTATATATTCATGACTAAATAAGCAACAATCAAATTTAAAGTAAAACAAATAACAAACAAGCTTTGTCATTACTTTATAAGAGTCGTAAACCCAGCTAATCTGCTAAATTGTGTGGGTGTAGTTTAATCACAGTTGATTATCATCAGCCTCTGATTCAAATGTTGCTAAATCCTGATTGGTGCATGGAAATACATGACATCGTCTTGGTCAAATGAGCCCCGTCCACCTCAAACTACCAAGAAGAGCACCGAGAACAACCACAAATACAGAAATCTCTCATGGGAAATATCAAGAACTGTTTTAACTTCAGCAGAAAACTGTGTTTTCATGTAGAACCCTGCCACTCACAGAAAGAAGCTGGTAGAGAGAATATGGTTTCAGGACCTTTTAAAGCAAAACAAAATAAACAGCAGTGCAAATTGAGCTTATAACTTTTCAACCGTTTTTGAACTTTCTCAGCTATTTTGAATCTGAAAAAGTTCAGTAATGCGATTCAGCCAGAGAAACTTGGATGAAAGCTCATTGGTAATTCCTGTAAGATTGGTAAAACCCATCCATCCTGTACAGCTGGGTCTCTCCTTTTAAATGTTTTTATTCATTTTTGCCGGAGGGAGGATACTTCTACTTAGTAATGCTGCAAAAAATAGACTCACTGTTGCTACACTTTCCCCCATATGTATTTCACAAGTGATTTAAAGTGATTCATGTGCAAGTGGTACATGGAGTTGACATAATTGAATGTGAGTGTCACTTGCATATTGTCAAATGAAAAACAAATCCAGGGAGGAGATACATGCTTTGTCTTGATGTTCCAAAGTGATACTTACGTACTGATTGATCTGTTTGTTAATATATTCAACTTCAGTGGGTGCTACCAAGCCAGGTGATATCTCAGTCTCTTTCAAGCACTTGCAATTCCAAATTACATTTCTCACACTTCTTCCTGTGGAGAGGTGTTGTTAACGGTAGAGAGGAGACCGGGGTGTCAGTTATGCCTGGAGTGAGGATGTGTGCGCAGCATTTATGGAAATGAGAGGTATTAATAAAACTTCTCAAAGATTATGAAAGGCATCAGTGTTTGGTGATGGCTCATTTATTGTGTGTGTGTGTGTGTGTGTGTGTGTGTGTGTGTGTGTGTGTGTGTGTGTGTGTGTGTGTGTGTGTGTGTGTGTGTGTGTGTGTGTGTGTGTGTGTGTGTGTGTGTGTGTGTGTGTGTTGGTCCAACAGCGATGAGCCAGACTAGGTGCTCTGTGAGGCTGTACTTAGGCACAGTACTAATACTTTTAAAGATCTGTAAAACTAATGACATTCCCATCATTATCAGTTGTTCTTTGTGCGTAGTGCTAATTAGTGAGTGTTAGCACGCTAATGTGCTGAACTAAAATGGTGAACATGGTAGATATTATACCTGCTAAATATCAGTTATATATCAGTTACTGTTGTCATTGAAAAGGTGTTAGCATTTAGCTCAAAGCATTGCTGTTTTTAAAATATGCCATGCTTTAATTGCATTCATACACTTTGTTTGCTTTGTTTTTGACCTGATCATGGCAAAAGATGAAAGATCCAGGGATCAAAGTAATTAAAATTCATGATGACCATGAATGTCTGTGACAAATTTCACAGCCAATAGTTGTTCAATAAAAACTAAAAATGTGAGCTTTATTGTGGCAGTAGAAGCAAAGTCAGGGGATCACCAAAGTCACTAGGATTCACAGTCTGGGAACCCTGCACAAACCTTTGTGCCTGTGGATGTTAAGATATTTCACTGGATAAGGGACTGGCAAATGTATCACCAAAGTCATTAAAAACCTTGAATGTCAGTAGCCAGTTTCAACACAATCCACCAAAAGTTTTCACGATATTTCACTCTGAACCACAATTATCAACTTCATGGTGTCACTTGAAGAAAAGTCACAAAAGTCATTAGGATTGATTCCCTGAGGAAAAAAGTGTTTGTACAAAATGTAATTTACAATCCATCCGATATTCAGATGTTTCAGTCTGGACTCACCAACAGACTGACATTGCCTTCTTTAGAGCCATGCCACTGTTATGATGAAAAATACAGTGATGATGTTGCAAAGAGACTCTGACTGTCAATCAATGCAGGGCACTATGTATGTTTAGATCGGGAGTAGTCATAACTCCCGGAGGAAGTGATTGTGGGTGTGAAAAATGTGAAACCACTTGTAGATAAGTGGATTAGAGAGTTGGAGGGTCAGTTCTCAAATTTGTAGCTGTTCAAAACATCAATTAAGTGACACTGCTTAAGCATCGACATAATTCAGACACTTAGAAAGTGAAGCACAACTGATTAGTGATGAGGAAAAAGTGTAACCAGAAGGTTGTTGTTGTGAGCAGAGTTCATTTACCAGGGTCTTAGACTGACCTGCCAGGGAAGTCATATTTCGTGAGCAACAAAACAATTTTTTTTTTCTGGTTCTGTCATAATTCAGATAGCAGTGTGGTAATGTGCATTATTTCTATTGTGTCCAATATTTTAGCTGTTACACACATTGACATAAAAGAGAAGTTATACCCAGCATTTGGATACTGTATATTTGCATTTCAGCCGGACACCTTTGGGTCAAAGGTTTAGCTGCACCACTTGCCATTGAGAGTCAGCTGAAAATATTTTAGGATTGCACATGTAAACTAAGCTTTTCTATTCAAATCTCAAATTTCCATATTCATGATAAAGTGGTAAATAACAGATTGTTTACATCCGCTTGTTTATCCCTAAAAAGGTGCACATGTGTAAATAAAATGAATTTCAATGAAATTCGGCACAGTATTTATGACAGCAGGTCTTCCTTAAAGTATCACATATGTTTGTGTTTATCTGTCTGAGTGCTTGTTTGTGTGCAGCTGTGGTTAAAGGTACACAGAATGTCGACTCCAGTGGTAATAATTTATCTGTTGAGGAAAAACAGACAATATCAGCATCTTAATGTTTAATTCATTGCCTAAACTGTTGATAGGTAATATGATAGACGTGTATATACTTGACAGCATCATCAAAACGTTGAAACTTCTCTTGTGCGTGATGCCTCTAATGAGCTCAGCGAACGGGGTAGAGAGAGCTGAGAGAAGTGCATCATTATTCCACAAGTTGAGTGGCTGAGGAGATGTGCAGCGTGAAGTGGAGCGCTGTTTGCTGAGATTTTTTTGATAGAAGGACAAAAGGAAGTTTTGTAAAGATTCGCTAACATCTGTACTTTTTGGGACTGGGAACATTTATTTCTCTGTGAATCGAAATCTTCAGAAACAAAAAAAGGTATCAAAGTTTCCAAATCGTTATCAGTCAGTACGAATTTCAGATACAGGCAGAGAACAATGTGGAGTCTCTGCAGAAATTACACAAGTGTGTGTATATGTGTGTGCATATGGTTGTGTAATGTCTGTGTGTGCTATGAGTGAGTGTGGAAGGTAGAAAAAATAACTTATCCAACACTTGGCCTGGTGTGGGTGTAAGAATTGAGTTATATCTGTGGTAAGTGGCATATATTAACATTTCCTGTATACGAGGAGCCCTTATGAATGATGATTGCTCACTATATGTCATGTATGACTAGAAATGAAATGTTGGAACTGTGATATATAGTGGCTTAATAAAGTATTCAGACCTGTTACATTTTGCACACTTCATTGTGTTGTAGATTTAATTTATAAACAAAATTGTTGCCAATCAGATTTCATTCAATAACCCAAGATGACAAAGGGAAATTATTTAAAAATCAACAACTGAAATCTTTCTTTTAAAAAAAAGTATCTAGATCCTGTGCTAGTGCTGTGGCACTTGTGGTCAAGTGCTTTCTGTTTGCTTTATGAGATGTGTCTAGAGCTTGATTGTCCACCTGACACCTGTGGCAAGTGTAATGAATGGACATAGTTTAGAGAGGCACACACTTGTGTATGTTAAGTCCCGCAATTCACACTGCATTACTTGTCATTGGACTAAATCCAGGCCATGAAGTCTAAGGAACTCTCTGCCGACCTCCACGATAATATTGTGGCGAGGCATAGATCAGGGCAAACTCTTGAGTGAAATAGAAGAAGTCTGGAACCAGCAGGACTTTTCCTAGAGTTGGCCAAACTGTGTAACTGGGCATGAAGTGCCTTGGTCTGGGAGGTAACCAAGAACCCAACAGTAACTCTGACAGAGCTTCAAAAGTTCTCCGCAGAGATGGGAGAACCTGCCAGAAAGACGACTATCTCAGCAGCACTCCATCGACCACGATAACATTACCAAGACCACCGACAAATATTCTTAAATAGCAGTAGTACAGCGACAGCAGCAAAGGGGAAGGAAATAGTGTGGCAAATGATTGTTGACAGAGTTAATGTGTAAAAATATCAAGTTGTTCGAAGTAGTTATTTTGCATTCAATATTTAAAATAACATTTGAGAATTTGGAAAAAATAATCTTCTGTGTATTGTGCACCAGGTAACTGCATATTATGTTATTGAATAAGATGTAACCCCAGTGGTGTGAAACATACAGGTCATATACAAAATCATTATTTAATCAAGTAATATTTTATTTACTTCACAGCTAATTTGTTTCATTAATTGTAAATTTAGCCCTAGGCATTATAGTCGAGTTAACAGGAAGAAAGTAGAGGCCCGTAAAACAGGTGGAAAGCCCCCGCCACTACCTTTTCATCCCGACTTCAGAGCTGGTGGTGAGCCAAGATATGGAAAAGCCTTTTATGGATGGTATATGTGGGGTTAGCTCATCAGGGCCAACTACTCGTCAGGACTCGACAGGTGCTCATACAAATGAGGGGTTTACCATATTTGAATAAAGGCTGATCGCTGATTAACAGTTTTGCATCTAACCACCTTAATCTCCACTGACTGAAGGAGTCCTCAATCATGTGGACATTCCTCCATCAGCAAGTGCCTCGTTTTCAACAGAGTTTGCCTGATGCATAGGCTTCATTGGCCTATACTTAAACATTTTGTGTTCCTGGATGAAGGTGAGACTCTCTCCACATTTACAGAGAGCCCTATGGAGGTATAACTTTAATTACCCTAATTATTATTTGTTGACAGATTAGAACCTTACTTGTCATCGTCCAGTCAGACAATGGCTGCCTGTTCACCTTCCTCCCCATTTAACTCCACAGCACATCTTAGCACAACAGGAATAGCTTTTCATATGTCTCTTTATCACTCATGTGTCTAACTGAAATCATAAAATGAGAAGAACACTATAACCTCCTCTAACAAAATGTTGTCTCTCATCCCAGATGCTGGTAAAAGATGTACATAAAGTCCATCTGGAGAAGCAAGTAAAAAAAAAAAAAAAAGAAGTGACCTCCAGATGGACGACATACAACTTCAAATAAAAAAAAAAAACTAAATTAAAATTGAAATACTGGATCTCAAGTTAATGGTAGGTTCAAAAAAATATTTATTTCTCTCAAATGAGAAATCTGGCTCAAATGACACATAATTACATGACAAAAATAACCTTTGGCTATACACTTAACATACAAGACTCTAAAAGTAAGAACTGAAGAATCAATCACTATTGGAAAGGTAACTTACCCTGTTCAAACTTGTGGAAGGTGAACCCAAGAAAGACCATTGAATCCTATACTGACTGGCCATTTGGCTTCCACAGTTGTGATGATGTGGGTGGCATCACATATGTTGCATTACTATCTGAAATGAAAACTTGACACTTAAACCTTTGGTAACACTTAATTGTTTTTGTAGTTATAACTTGGAAAATGAAGATCTATGATCTTTTTTTTCATCTTGTTTTTATCTGTAAGTCTGCTTGTGTGATTTTGTAGCTTTTTATTTTATTCTTTGACCTTTGCTCCTATTGGTGATAAAGCACTTAAAATAAATCTGCCTTTAACTTACAATGTATGAGAGTTATTTCCAGATCCATAAAAATACAAATAAATATGACGCAAAAAAATGTGTTGTCTCTTCAAATGCTCCCCACTGTCTGAGCATTTTTTTGTAATTCATTCCAGGATCTTGATAAATTGCTTCAAACAAATCCAATAAAATTGTTAATGTGGTGTACCACGCTGGTCTCTATAATTGAGTTCTACATAAAAGAAAACACATTATTTCTTTGGGATTAGCTATGCAAATTGCACTTACACTTGTAACTTAGGAACAAGTGAAATAAAAAGACCAATTGCGTATTCAGTGATGCCAATAAAGTTAAAAACAAAGGTGTGACATAGGATAAAAATTTAATTTGCAAAAGCTATGTTTGTCTGTGGTTCTGAATATCAGAGGAGTTGTTAAAGATGCAAGGAATGCCAGCGCAGCATTTGATACAACATTTTAATCAACAGCTCGAAAGGCCTCTTCTTAACAGAATAAACCATATATCTTGTTCAGGCAAAACCCCTTTAGCTTCACAACAGCCAGATAAGTTCTGTCTGTGACACAAGATGTCTGGGAGGAAAATTAAATTACTTTTACTTATTAGAAGTTTATTCAGAAAAATTTTGTAAAGAGCAGCCCCTTTTCAGAAACCTTCCCTCTCCCCAAAGCTCTCTCTCACTCTCGCTGCCTCATTCTGTCTTGTTCTTGCTCTGTCTGTTTCTCTCCTACAAAGAGGTCTCTAGGACACAGGACTGTGAATCATCTGAAATCTGCCAGTGTTTTCCTCTTTTTCCTTTTCTCCTTCTGTCCTAGCCCCAGGCACAAGCTCCATCATTGATTCAAAGTCAAATCTTTCTCCTGGTGTTTTAATTGTTAAGTCTCTTGGTTCTCATTCCTGTCCACATCCATCAATGTGCTGCAGCTCATTTCATAGCCAACTCTCCTTCTCAACTCTCTGATCAATACCGTTGGCAGTGACAACTCCCCAATACTAACCTATAAACACATCGGTCACCTCAGACGTGAGTCTTAAAACTTCTTGGAGTCAAACACCATGGCTCGAGGAAGGGATATTTGAACTTGTGAGCCACAATAAACCCTGCTCCAAACTTTTCCACTTCCTCTCTACTTCTCTCCTCCACCTGGAAACCTTCCGTCTCATCCTCAGGTCGCTGTGGTACACCTGTCCACACACCGTGGTAAGTGGCTGAGACCCACTCTTCCTGCCATGCTGGTCTACAGCGCTGACCTTCAGGCTGACAGGAAGGATGACAGGAAGGAGCTGTTTTGGGCTGACCCCTGACCAGCGCTCAGCTCAGTAACGGCAGGGCACTCACTGCCACCAGAGCCAATTAAGGTCCAGGCATGTGGCTGCACACCACAGACCAGAACCTTCCGCAGGGTGAGCTGCTGCCCCTAATCTCTTAATACCTCAGCTGCACCTGCAAGGTGACCCAATGCCACCACAAGATGGAAATACACTTACTGTACACTCACTATAGGGAAGGTGAGACCATGTTTTGCAGTCACAGTAAGCACTGTGAAGGCACTTATGTGCATATAGAGAAGGATGAGATTGTAATGGTGGTAGTGAAGCCACTTGCTGCACATCCAGTATACAGTACTTGGAAAGATGACACCATATTTACAAAAGTACACTCTCATACAGTCTTGAAATGAAAGAAATGACACAGCTGAGATTGAAACGATCTCAAGTCACAAGAGAAAGCACTGGAAAACTTTTCAAAACGATAAATCTGCCCGAGTACATGGCACCGTTAGGGTCTCTCGACATTGACATTTTGATGAAAGTTGCTCTGTTAGAGGGTAAATCTGACTCATAAAATCAGAATGGCTCATATATTTACAGGCTTTTGCTACAGATCGCTGACCGTCGATGGCAAACACAATAAAATGAATCCGTCAGAATATTTCTCATTTCCCTCTAAATCATTCTGTTTTTCATGCATCTGCTTGAATGATAACTGCAGCAGATGTGTCAGTATGAGGGAGCTGCTCCACTCCAGTGGTCTGCTATAGACGAAAATGGATGACTATTATCAAGCGAAGGCTCAAAGGTAGCAACTACGCAAACACACCATATGCATTCCATCTTGATTTGAGCTAAAGGATCTACTTTGAAGATTTGTATTTCCTATTTTCAGTCACTCTCATCAGAGATACAAGCCATCCAAAGGAGCAATATGTGCTTTGTAAACATTTCACCCTTTGACAACAGATAGGAGGTTGAGGGCTTTTCTGCACTCAGAAGAATAAACTGAAACCGATAAACAAATCAAGTTGAGCCCTCAAGACAGCCTGAAAAGCAATTTCTATTACTGCTATCACAAAAGGAAAACCTCCAATGTTCATGACCTCCTACATGCCGCATATGTCTTTACTTTGGTTGAGTGGCTCTTTCAGGTGGTCCTTGTAAACTCGTAAAGTGAAAATACGTTACCTCACCAACTGCAGTTCACAATTAAATATCATTTGGCTGCATTTTAGAGCAGCTAAGACCTATAAAGTCTCAACATTGCACATTTAATCTAGTATAGGATAATGGATTTCAAATTAGCACTGACCCAAAAGCCTAATTTTGCATTTTTCTAATTTACTCTGTTTTACACTGGTAATTATCAGTCAATATTAAATATTCAGCTTGAGTCTCCTGGTGGTTTATTATTCTCCCTCTCTGTGATTTATTCTAAGAATATATTTGTTTACTAACTCTCAGGATACCAAACACAAGAAATAAAAGGAACATTAGAGAGACATTTGGATATAAATTAGAACCTATTCCCAAACATTGCCTCAAAATTGATGTTAATTACCTGATGGATTTGAGATAAACAAGGGGAAGTGTTGCGGTCAACTCCGATGTTTCAAGAGTAAGAAATAATTATGAGGGTAATAACATTAATGTTTTTTTATGGTGTACTTCTTTGCATTTTTCAAAGAATCCAAACAACAGTAAATGGAAATTTGCTTTTGTTAGCCAGACTCTGAATGATTTTGTCCTGCTTGAATGTTTTGATTTAACACTTTTTTTTTTTTTTTTTGAGACAGCTCTGCTGTCCAGAACCCACCCCCAACAACCGTTTATCCAAATGAGGATGAATATTATATTCATCAGCCCATTAGAGGCTCCTAACAATGCATTAATAGAAGCTAATAAACCCCCACTAATTCCATTTTTTTTTTCATGGCTGATAAAATCATGCCACTTGCTCATGGTAATTAATTACTGATATCTGGCAGATGTGATGATTATGCCAAGGAGTTAAGTGTCTCCAGTTTCTGTCATCTCATCTGCCCATTGGCTCCTTCCCCCATTTAGTTATAAATTTAAAACCCAACTGCAGGGAACAGCGGCAAGTTGTAGTTGTGAATAAGGAGACGCTTGACAGCAAAAAGGTTTATATGATATGGCTCTCATTACAGTACAGCACTTACTTTGGCTTCTGTTTTATATTTCATCTACTTCCCATTCTGACATAATAATATTGGACTGAAAAGAGTCCAAAGGATTCCTCCAGTTCTGTCATATCATCTAGTAAATCACCTGCATTTTTCACATGGTGTAGGTTTCATCATAGGACAAGAGTCACCACCACCAAAGATATAAGATTGCTACAAATGCCCTGTGGCAAAACAGATATGCAGGCTATGGTATGATATACATGCAGACATTTATTTGTATCCACTCAAGTTCACTTCTTGCTTTTTGTTGTCAGACCATAAGTTTTGAAATTTGGCCGTCATCTGTGGCTACAGCAGGCATTACTTAGTTTCTGACGTCCATTTGAGCTTTTTTTCCAAGAGTAATATGAGAAGATCGACAACTAGTAATATTTATTTATTATATCGACACCCTCTTAAAATAATGGCCTAAGTCATTTTTTGAGGTTTTTCAGGAAACACAAAAAACTCAACAAAAGAGTCACACTTTTGACATAGGCCATTATACAACCGGGGGTAGAATTGCATGTTCCCCTCAACTGAGGATTCAGGCGATTTTACCAGAGGTGGCCAGCATCATGAGGGGGTGATTTAGGCAAAAAAAACATTTTTGTCAAAACATGACTTAGGCCATTATTTTAGGAAGGTGACGATATGTTAAGCTACAGCCAAAGCTAAGTGGCTGCTGGCTACCATACAGATTTGAGTAATAATAAACCACCTTGCATTTCACCAACTTACACCTAGAAAACGAATAAGAGCATTTCCCAAAATGTTGAAATGTTCCTTTAGTGAGCGCTTCAGGTTGGCTATATCATCTCCACTGTTCCCTAATTCTTATGTCTGTGACTAATTCTTACAGCACTGCCAGATGGATCTTGCAACTTACACTAACAAAGCATGTATACTCTGTAACAAATGTTCACTTTAGATATGCCAAGGGAGTCGTTTTGTAGAAACTAAATTATGGAGCCAAAATTAATATTGACTTGATTTGCATACAGATCTTACAACCCAATATTCGGTTCCATTTGGTAGAGAAAAACCTGAGGTTAACTTGCCCCCTCCCAGCTATACCTGTAGAGAATTGCTGTTTCCTGATTTGCAAAATTGAAAAGTTTAGTTTACTCTGGTGGCCACATCATGTCAAGATATTTGGGGAAAAAAGTGACATCAATATGGTAACAATTAAAGATATGAATGCTAATAAAAGGTAGCTGCACAGGGATCCATGTCAGTATTGGTGTGCTGTCATTTTCTGGATCATTGTCTGGGTTTTCAAAGAGCCAGGGGCCCAGTAGTTGACAAGCTGACATCTTGGGCCAAAAAGCGCAGAGTAAATCCCCTGATTGCCTCCATGTGATGACTTTGGGGCTTTAGGGTTGATAATTTGAGACTTTGGGGCTGAGCTTGATGTTTCTGAAACCTGAGTCAGTGAACTGAAGGTCTCCTGAAACCACAGTTTTGTTAGTGGCTGCTTGTTTCTTGTGCTGATAGATGTGACTGCACTATTGTAATGCTAAGAGACTGGGGAACTCAGAAGGAGTGTGTTCCAGGTTTCGAGGCTAGATATGTGAGTGCAGTTGGCAGGGCAGAGAGATGAGTTTGATTTTCATCCTTACCCTCTGTAGGCCACCGAGCATGAGGTTTAGTCTAAGTTAATGGCAAGAAACAGAGCAACAGACGGTAAGGGAAGCTAGTCACAAAGGAAAGCCCAAACTCAAGGAAACATCATGTCTCACACAACTTCTGGAGAAAAGTTATAGGGTAAAATCTCTACAATCTGCTGCATGGGCTGATGCCATGGTTTTGGTGATTGAGAGCTGAGAGCTATAGTTCACTAAAGTCTGGTAAAAATCTGCAATGTCATGAGTAAAGTTTCCCTGTTCGCAAAATGAAACACCCGTGAGACTTAAAGCTGAGAGGCCAGGGCAATATAACGGTTCTAACTGGAGGTGGGTGTCTACTTGAGTGCGTGTCTGTGGATGCATTATAGAAAACACTGCGTTAAAAGGCACTTTACAATAGATAACATTTATAAAGGTGGTTGCAAAAGACTGAAAGTAAAGTAACAGTAGGTGCCACCTTAAGGAAGAGGCCTGACAAACTTAACTCATGTATGTTTTCTAAATAACTTGATAGGGTAAATAAGTACACTAGATAGGTAAGTCAGACTAGATTCCTGTTGTGTTTAAACAATGACAAAGACACGTAGTTTGCTGGAGAGGCAGATGTGAGGTAGATGACGGCCACACAGATCCACAGTGGACCGCAAAGCCTTCTCCACTGGACTGATCACCACACACAGCACTATTATTCCCCCCCCTCGCTCTTTATTCCTTTTTTCACATTGAGCCACAGGCCCAATAGCCTACTGCTAAAACCTGTTGTGTGAAGTTTATGTTAAATAAAAGTCATAAACGTACTTGCAGTCCTTTATTTAAAGGACCTAAGGTGACAGCCTACATGATCTCTTAATAACATTATTGTGTTTACCGACCCTATCACTGGCCCTTTGTGGCCCAGCAACAAGCCTGGCCCACCAGGAATCTTCTTGTGCCTCCTGATCAGGGTAGATGGATATTTAAAACCTTCAGACACAGCCAGGTTAACTGTTTCCTCTTGCTCCTACTCTTTCAGCTAAGCTAAGCTCTGCTAACCTAATTGGCTCCAAGTCCATATTTCATAGAGCAATAAAATACACCCTTACAAGATCAAGTAAGCTTACGGGTTTTGCTGCAACAGTGATGTGGTCTGGAATGACCAAGTAGCTAGTGGTGGCTAATGTTAGCCAACTTTACAGAAATACTGTTGTGTAAAGGACATAAGTGAGTTGGCTCAGTGACTTGGCCGTTGTTCAGTAAAAGTTGCACGGCCTCACTTTAAAGGTCTTACTTAAGTGCACGGCTGTCATTCACAAACTATATGTATTTCAATGCAGGTCAGTGCAGGAGAAACACAACTGAGTGTAAGGAATACAAAACCTGACCCCTGCAACAATAGAGCAAAGCAATATAACCTAATGAGTCATCTTTTATCTTTCCACCCCAATGAGGACAGATTTACCTTTGGAGAATGTCAAATAGACTTAGACACTTTTTGTCAGTTGGCAGATATTTCACATGACGGTCGAACTGTAATGATATGAGCAGTAATCTCCTGGGAGTCATTAGATCTCATAATTACACCGATCCAATAACATTCAAGGATTGTGGGGCCATTTTACACAACCAGCCGTTGATGATAATTTCACCTTACATCTTTTGTTTTTTTTAAGTGTGGTGTGTATCAACATCAAATACATACAATTTTCATTACAATTACCAAATCTTATTGTTTGGCGAAAATTCATATACTGGAAGTAGTTTTGTGTATTTTTTTCATTCTATATGATTTCCATCTGTTTGGCTGTTAATATATAAATGCAAAATGTCTAGATTTTAGTGAAAGCAAAAGAAAAATGTCAAAGGTGAGGGGCACTACAGACGTCTCTTCTAATATATTTTTGTCAAACAATCATCCCTGCAGTCTCACACTGATCTGTTTGCATCAAGGGTAAACTGTACGACTTCCTGCACAGAGACAAAGCACACAGCATGCTTCATAATGGAGGCCTATAGAGTCTCCCAGCGTGTACCTGTCCATCCATGCCTTACACGCAGCTTGGTGGCTGGATGCCACCTTCAGAAAAGGGCCGTCATTTCACTTTTTTTTTTCTTTTTTTTTTTTTTTTATATCCCTGCAGTCTCTTTCATACGGGTTAGAGTTGGAGACACGGGAAGGGAAAGACAGAGCTGAAACTAAAAACTTGATAGAAGAAAATTGTCAAAAAGAAGTCAGAAATCCTTCATCTGTTTGTCAAAATCTTTGGGAAGTGGGGAAGACTCTTAACAGGCTGAACGTGTAGCTCTGATCACTAACACAGATGTTCCTGTCCCTAGATATGCCTGGATATAGTCTATTCTTTTAACAATTTCCTTATGGATTAGAATAGATAAATAGGATCCAAAATATATGTTTTATTTGAAGACATGTTCTACCTCTCAACAAGGACGATTCTCCATGTGAATCATAGTTTCTTGGTATATTTAAGTGTCTTGGTTTCTTTCTAGATAAATTTATTTTTATATTGTGCATCATTTCAAACTCTACAAGTGGGGCCTTATGGAGGTATTACAAGAAAAACTTAAATCCTGAGAGATAAGGGTTATTCTATATATTTCACACTGTGTCAAACATTTTTTGACCTATTTTAAATTATCTGTCAGAAATATGAGGTTATAAAGGGTTTCCAAAAAGTGAAAATGTCCATAATAGGGCAATTAGACTCTCTTTGGGAGCTCACAAATATGCACATATTTTGTCAGTTAATGGACTCATGGGATGGGACTGACAGGGGTGAGAGTAGATGGAAAGCCAGCATGATGATCTTGTGGAATAATAGGCTGCTGGATTTACCAACCAATGTGGTTGCTAGTAAAATCTTTAACTGGGATTTATCTCCTAACACTGTAGCAAACACCATGTCAGGGATAAATTAATAGAAAAATTGTCAGACGAAATCTGACTAAAGCCAAAACTGAAAAAACACTGTTTCATTATTTAGAAAGGAGTATAAATTCGACTATCATTTTAAATTAAGCTTCGGTGAACGTCCAATAAGGAAGATATTATCCCTCACATTTTGTGTTGTTTCTCAATGGATTAACGCTGGCTATACTACTGATCTATATTTCTCCATCACTTCCACTTTCTCAAGCTGTAATTTTTCTCCATTCACAATCCTGATGTCACCATATTTATTTATTTATTTGTTTGTTTGTTTGTCTGTTTGTTTGATAGGGACAATACATGTTAATGAACATCACTACAAAATACACAATGTAAACATGTCAGATTGTAGCAAAAATGTTCATTTAAATCAGTCATCCCTGAGCAGGTTACATAGAACAAAAACATTATAAGTCACAATAAACTACTACAAATATAAAATACACAGAATAAAAAAGACAAAAACATGTTTGAGATGTGTCTTAAAGGTGGGGTATGTAGGACACGCCCTTATTGCAAGTGGTAAGCCGTGATATTTACTTCCCTTTACCTTTACATCCCAGTTTGTCCAAATGTGGTGCGTTTTTTAGGAACCATATCTGAACCTTGTCTTTCAGACCTACTGTTGCACAATTGCGCTATAGCAAACTCTCACATGTGCTCTGCTACCTTCTCAGTTGTTTCTGATTCTGGCAATGTTTTATGAGGCAGTGATTACTGAAGGAGATTTTGCTCATTTTCGCATCGACAGTGGGCATGCAGTGGGGGGAGTGTGTTAACATGCATTCATTGATCGTGCACTGAACAAATCCATTTGCAATGAATGAACATGAACATGCACCAGAAGGTGGTGATAATGCACCAAAAAATGCAAACTGAAATCATAGCACATCCTTTAAAGTGACAGTTTGGGTTATTTGACATGGGGTTGTGTTAGGTAGTTATCTAAAGTCAGTGTATTACCTGCAGTAGATTCGAATCTTCCAGTTTAGAGAATCAGTCGGGAGCCAATGGCACAGAAGCTGAGCAATGTGCTGTTGTGGACAGTACCAGCACCTAAAACATATTTTAGACTCTTAAAGAAAATGCCCACAGAAAAAAAGCTAATATTAATTAAAGTGCACGCTATATTTGACATTTTTTCTACACTTTATCTTGCCATCAAATAGTCCTTTCCTTTGGAACTACATTTTGTGAACAGTTGAACTACTGTATTTTTACACACAAACGCAACTATGGTGTGCACTGTATTACTTTGCCAATCACCTGTTCGCTTCACTGTGTATTCTATAACAGCAGGCTGAGTGAACACATCACTGCTCAAGGCATCCCAGTTCCTACATCAGTAAATCACTGTTTAACACACCGTAGCTCCTACAACGGTAAGTGAACGCCAGCTAGCTACACTTACTCTTTATACCTTTGTTATTGTATTTGAGGCGGCCAGCAGTGGACTATTGGTGATTCATATTACAGATCAGAGAAAAGAAGATCAAACCCAAGGGTTAGGGTTAGGGTTACAGCAGCCGAGAGAGTTCAAGACCTCAGCTCTTAAGACAGCTCCCAGTAAATCCAGTATAAACAGATTTTACAGCAAAAGCAATAGGCGGAAGACAACAGGAAGCTTGTATGAGGTTATTTAGCAGGATAATGTTGTGTAACTTTGTTTTCTGGTTTTATCAGAAATTCTAATAGGCTAATTTAAGCATTCGAAGTCTGTGTGATCAACTCAGATCGACAGACTTTTTTTTATTTATTTATTTATTTTTACAGAAACATCCAGTAAAGGAAGAACAAGCCACTAAAATGAAAATGTCTGGTGCTGTAGTTAATGCTGTACTGTTCAGTTTGTGGGTTGTAACATGAAAAGGTATTTCTCATATAGGTTTTTCTTCCTGAACTACAATAGTGAAATCATCAAATCTGTACTTGAATTATATAAATAACAATTAGACCATGACAGGATTATTTGTGTGCTATTACTAGTTACTATTTCATGTATTTTTCTACAAATCATCAAAGTTAATTTACCATCTGTTTAGTGCATGATTCAAGTGTGACACAGGCTGTATGTGATGGGTTATCTCCACCAGGTTTAGTACATAATCCCAGGCCAATTTGTACTCCCACTCTGCTTCTGAACTCATTGCCATTCAGAGACTTCACCACATACAACAGTACACTCTTCAAATGTTACTTACCGACAACAGTAGGGAATGCATGTCCATTCATACAGCCCAATGTTTTGCTCTGTTTCTGAATTCTTTAAGTCTGTCAATAGTCAGAGATGTTACTTTCTGTTCGTTTCAAAACTATCCATAGAAGCACAGCACACAAGGTCAGCACAATAGGTCAGGAGCTTATTATTTACAACAGAATTATCAGATTATAATTGATTCTGTGGCTTTGCTGTCTTCTAATATGCTTTCAACAAGGAATTAGAATACTGTGAGTCAGTGCTAAAATGTCAATGGCAGTCAAAGGCTCCAGTTTTTTGGTCAGCAACTATGGCACTTGCTTACCTCGGTAAATTTTGTCATTCACATCCATATGATTTTTCCTTCTTCAAGTATGAGTATGATTTGTGTATGAAAAAGTGTTCACATAAGATGTGGTATATTGCCCCTACATAGTAAATCTGTAAGATGCAGAAGGATGGATGATGATGGATTAACTTGTGAGTTTTGTGAGGTGGAAAACAAAATTCATTTTATTCTCTACTGTCCTTTCTATCACGCTTTGTAGCATTTTCTTTTTAATTATTTGGGTTCATATTTGATTAGAAGGATTAATGGATGGTGTAAGAAGAGAAACTCCTAATAGATAAAAGCCTCACACTGTTATGTTATTATGTCATGTGGTTGCTCATATGTGTATACTCTATGGTGTTTGTATTTTATGTGAGGCTTTGTGCACATGTAGCCCATCTCCTGGGTTAATACTGTATATGTGGCCTTTCAAAATTTGCATGAGGTCAGTATATTGTGCTGTTAGATGGTAGCAGGTATAGTTAAAGTAATGTTTGGTTTGTAAGTAAGTAATCAGACACCAAAATAAAACTGTTCATTCATTCATTCACTCACTCAGTCTCCTGTAGTGAAAGAGATTTCTCTGTGCATACTGTACCACTACTCATTGTGATAATATTTTTATTGTTAGCAAACAGCAAAGATCTTTTTGTTACCTCACTAGTAATTGTGTAGCAACTTCTTTGAATACTTTTCAACCTATGTTTTATTTTTATATAATTTTAATATAATTTTATATAATATATTTGCTATGCTATTGCCTTGAAATTTTATACAGACATTTATGGTGATGTTAGAGGATGAATCCTACTGATTTTGGGGATTTCCTGACCTTTCATCTAATGCGAAATTCAGCACCAACATGAGGTTAACCTGAGAAGTTTTAAGTGGCTGTATGAATTGTTATGTTAAATGGTTACATGGTAACATTATACTTGTTAACATCAGCATGTTTTGCGCGTCATTGTGAGAATGTTGCCAGGCTAGCAGTAGCATTTAGCAGGGCTGCTAGCATGGGTGTAGAAGCAAACAGAGTTTTGCTATTAGGACACTGCATGCAGACTATATAAGCTGTTTGTCGTTGGGCTGGTTGGAAACTGTCTGCTTCACAAGCTTCACTGAGGTGGTCCAAATGCAGAAAGTGTTGTTTGAGGTGATCTATATTTCTGAATTCAGTGCTGTCTCATTTCCTTAATTCATGAATATTATGTTCTCTAGCATGTCATTTTCTCTTACATGATAGAATGCAAATGAGTTAATCAAACACCGCAGCAATGGTAGAAAGAATGATTTGTATGATTTCTTAGATTTTTGTCAGCATCACACCTGGAGCTGACATGCCCTGCCATTTTGAGAGCAGTGCTTACAGTAAAATGTTGAAAGGTTGACAGCCAAAACACATAATTATATGAACTGGCCCCTGGCCCTCTGTCAATTTCCCAAAGTGGCCCTCAGGCTGAAGGAGGAATCTCAGGGGTAATAAAGCAAGAAAGGTTGTCCTGATTAAAGTTGCAAGAGTCTGTGAGTATGTTTGTGTATGTGTTTGTCGCCGTATTTTCTTTCTACATCTATAACGGTGCAATGAGTACAGCTGAGTTGTCAAATGTTTTGTCGCTTAGGAGAGTTCTTGAGAGTTCAAGTGAATACCTTAATGTAATTCAGTGCTTATAATGAATGGTCTATCAATTATTGAGACCCAGAAGATTCTTTTGTTTGCCCTTATGTCTCATTTAAGTCCTCAAACACAGCATGTCTCTCTGTACTCCCCTAGATATAACCTTTCAACAAGTAATTGGGAGACTAGTTAGTCACTCAGAGGATAGAACGCTGTGTTGGCTCTCGAGCAACTAGTCCCACAGATACCCACTCTCATTCAATTAATTATGACCTTGAGAGCTGAGTGGGAGCTGAGACCAACTTAAGATCAACTCATGCTTCTTGTTTCCTTGTTATAGTGACATATGTCACAGTTCTCAGAAAAGGGACCCAAGAGCACGACTCAGGAGGCCGATGTAAAAATAAAAAGTCTTTACCTAGAAAGAAAAAGGATCTAAAATATCCAAGCATGCAAACAATGTACAAAGGCTTAAGCAAAATCCAAAAAACACAAGCAAGGTCCAAAACATGATGAGGATCAACACAAGCGAGCAAAAAACAGTGCAGAAAGTTAAGCGTGGAGCACACAGGAGCAAGTGGGAACGGACCGATTGATATACTCTGGAGCTAATGAGGGAACGGGGAACAGGAAAGCAGTGAGTGGGGAGGAGGAGCAGTTGAGGTGGCTGGCGAGAAAGGCAGGGAGGTGGGAGTGGCAGGGTCTGAAATGACAGTAGAATTACAACATGTATGCACAAACAGCTGGACTGAATGAATGAAAGGATGCATGAGTAGACTTAAACTCAAAACCACTGAATTTATTTTTGTCTTGTGTCTTCGCCTTTCATCCAACATCAGGGCTGGTTTTACTGCACATTACTGTAGCGTTCAGCAGTCCGAGTTCTGTCATTCCATTTGTGATCAAAGCATTTTAAAAGACGACCTCTATACAATTACTTTCTGTACTGCAAACTATTCATAGCATCGTTTTACATATGCATTATTACATTTTTCCTAAGTGAGAAGTGTTGGATTGAATATCAGAGTTTTCTGGTTGATTTTTCTGTATATGACTCTACCTTATCACTGTGAGGCTGTGTCACACCATACAAGGTAGTAGGAAAATTACAGTATGCTTCTCCACCCGTTGGAAAGTACTCATAAGCCCAGCACATTTTTGCAAGTGCAGCATAAATTTGTCACAAGAAAAAAATTTGAGTCAAGCGATGCATTGAAAGTACCTATCCTTAATTACCAGTTTCTCTGTCATCAGAAAAATACTGTATGTTCACAGAATATGAACAATCACAGAGGGGAAGTATTCTATTCTTACTTTATATTCTGAATTTGATTGCTTTTGTTGTTGAATGTTGCTGTAATTCTTTTCTTTACAAAACACTTTGAATTGCTTCTGTGTCTGAAATGAGCTCAGTCAATAAAACTGCCTTGCCTTGCTTTGCTATATGTAAGGGATAATACCCCACAAGTTGCATTAAAAATAAGAGTTGTTCATTTACCTATATAGAGAGATATTATAGCCGATTTGTTAAATAAATAGATCATCAATATTTTGACAAATAAACGTATTCAGTTTCCTTCTGAGAGTGAGATGAGAAATTTGATATCAGCTCCATGTCTGAACTTTAAGTATGGAGCTGGAATTTGAACTTAAGTAGCCGAGCTTAAGAACTATGGGTGTATTATAAGACCTGGCCACATGGCGCCCATTCATTTAAATACACATCGCTCGCTAACCTTATAAGCCAAAAAGGTTTTGCGTTTCCTGGTTTGCTTCAGCATTGTGTGGCCCATCATTTTCTCTTGCTAGCCTTGCCCACACGGTCCATAGTCTTTACACTGGTCTGCTGCGTTCAGTCGGTCTGCGCAGCCACAATGGGGTGCCTTTAACTGTGGCTGCATGACGTCAGTCTAATAGTGTTTGCTGATCGTCCAAATATCGTTACATGGATATTTGAAAATGGTTGAGGAGGATGAAGTTAAACTCCGGCAGCACCACAGCCTCCACAGCTGCAAATACCAAGGCAGATCATGGCGACAACAGCAATGTTACAAGCAGCAAAGTCGTTATAAAGACTCCAGCCAAAGTTAGCCTAGCTGTGTCAAGTTTAGTGCATACTACCACCAGCTCACTCCTGCTGTCTCACTCACCTCCGCTCCTTGGCCTGCAACTTCAACAAACATGACCCTGGTAAAGAAGAGTCTGTGCACGTGTGACTCCTCTTTTACAACTTTTTCCAGTTGTGTTCCACCATAATCTGCTCATTGAGGACCACGCTTATGATCCACACAATTTTTTTCATTGTTGTTATTGTCTAGTTTCCAAATATAGGGAGGCTATTAGACATACCAAACACATATAAACATTGGAAACAAACAATACTATAAGATTGCCAATAATCGCATAAATGTCATGCCAGATGATTCTTTAAACTGCAAACACTTCTTTGGCTTTAATTATTCACTTACAAGACATGTTAAAATTTCAAGACTTTGCTATTACCATGGACGGACATAAAAATATGTGTATTTGGAAGTTCTGACTGGTTCTTTCGGTCAAAACCAGCTGTAGACGTATAAACTGGGTTATAATCAGCTTTTGGAGGATGACAATCACTTTGAGGTGTTCACTAGTGCACCCCCCCTAATTTCAGATGAACCCTAAGTCATTTTGGTCTTGAACCGGGTCTGTATAGACGTCTATTCATGACAACAGTCTATGGGGAAAATACTTTTTGGGCCTCAGGGGATTTTTCTGTTGTAGTACTACACTCGGCCAGATACAGACTGTATGTAGCAACAGGTGCAACAACACAGGTTTTGGTATAGCTCTCTGGACTGAAAGAAGTGATGGCACCAAACCTGATATTCTCACTGTGACAATGATATTCTGGGATGTTTTGGACAGTCACTGTAACCGGATGTTGACATATTTCCAGCAAGTAATCCCCCAAACTATAAATTGTCAATTCTACATTTCTGTATGTGTAGGGATTAAACAAGCAAGTTAGAACATGTTAATAAGCTAAGTTTAGAGATATTTGTCTGAGCTTTCGTCAGACCTAAGCTAGCTGTTTTTGCCTACTTACTATTTTTATGCTAAGCTAGACTAAGTATGTCTGACTCTGTACTTAATGTATGAATATGAGACGGATCCCCACCCATATGTAATACGCAGTTAAATTGTGGTGAACTCTCTCTCTCTGGTATATTGTATTCTACAGGTTAAACAAGTGTAAATTAACAATGGTGATATGATACCCACATCTTTGGCCCTTTTTTAAATTTTTTTATTTACTCAACAGATCTTCCTCATGTTTTATCATTACGCCAACCTTATTTTCACTCAGTACAGCAAATGTATTTTGTGTTAAAACTGACAGGATTCCATTAAAAACAAAGTATGATATCTTAATGTGTTTTCAGATAACAGTCATAAAATGTTTGAATACAGCTGAGCACCAAATGACTTTCACAAAGGAACTATACGGCATGTTGAAAATTGCAGTCTACACCAAAGCTTTAATGCTCTTATGCAAACTAGCCATTTTTAGATTATTTATTTATTTTTTGTCTTCATTTGAGCATTTCCTTTTGTTTGAATTTTAATTAATCTTTAATAATACCATACAGAGTAAAACCCCTTTCTCCTCCTATAATAATCTCGTGCCATAACAAGCCTAGTCAGTGTGTTATTAGGCTAAGCCACGTTGAATGTCCCTCTCTCATTTTGGGTATTCTTCATTGCACCCTACTGGCATATCCTCTGCAGTTTCATTTTATGACAAACACATTTTTGCTACAATATGTCGGGTTATTTAATGAAACTATTGTGGTCATAATGGCAAGGGATTAGCACTAATCCACACAGGAACTTTGCTGATAAGTGCAGACATAAAAGCAGCAGTGTTCACAGCAACTGGTTCATCTTCTTTGTAAGTTCTTGGACCAGTAGTTCATCACACAAAAAGTAAGCTATTCTTAAGCACTAGCTCTCTCAGGCTTCTTATGGATATCTTTTTTATTATAAACAGAAGAGGGGAAACGGGTATTAAATGCCAACCAATGCACACTACTGTCCTGAATAGCTGAACACTTGTGTATATAAGTGTGTGTATGTCGGTCTGTGTGTTCTGTATGTAGCGTTAACGCTATATTTAATGATTTACTCTCGTTGAAATGGGGCACCAGTCCTCTAGGAGGACAACAATGAATTACTTCATTGCCAAATTTATCAATCTCATATCGGAAGCCATGACTTCTCGATTCAATGGATCTCCAGTCTCTACGTCAAAAGAATACAACAGGACAACAACTGGGTGTAAATAAATGAGTTTATTTAACTAAACTACTATCTACAGAGTAAATGCAAGGTGTAATAATCATAAAGATGAAAATAATAATGAATGAGCAGTGTGATGAGTTGGCAATGGTGGGAGAGAATATGTTATGGCTATACACTATGACTATACAGCTAATGATGCTACATCTACGAATTAGGTCTGATGATTAAATATTGCTATATTTCGACATCAACCCAGTCATGAGCAGAGTGTTAAGACCGGCCTACTGTGAGTTGCGCTGTAGCTGAAGACCCTCGGCTGGAACCCAGGTGGCTGTGGTTGCCGTGGTAACCCTGGAGACGCGGGATCGAGATGGATTCTCCTGGAGGCCGTGTCCCGTTATCACGATGACGGATTCTGCCGGTGTCTCAGCGGTTTAGCTCTGGTAGAGTTTGCCAGGAGACTTTCTGTCTCGGGAACTCTTGATTTCTGCTCGGCTTCTCTGCAGGCGGTCGTGCAGATGTTATCTGCTGGCGTCTCTTGCGGGTTGATGCGAAATAAACTCTAATGCTCTTCACTTTGGTTGGATAACTTTAGAGGAGACTGGCGTTGACCAGATGACTCTAAAGTTGTCAAAATCTTCAAAAAGGAAAACTTGATGATGATTAAAAGTTACAAAATTACTCTGAGGCACTTCTGTTGCTTTGGTTCAGTTGGTCTTGACTTGGCTTATAAAAATAAAAGATTGCGCATGTAGACAAAAATCATGTTACTTGTAGCTTGTGGCAAAGAAAAATAAAAGACGCGAAAAGTGCAAAATGACTAATAGCCATGAGTTTGTGGCGAGCAGCTTAGAGCTAAGAGTTTACATGGCTACAGAGCCGGGCTTTGAGCCGGGACTCTGAGCTTTGAGCAAAGTTCTCAGCTTCTAGTTTCTGCATCGTTTCTCGCTTCTCGCATCTTCTTGTCGTCCTGATTTAGGCTTAGGCCTGGTTTTGGCTTCTGAACAGGCTTAGAAAATAGGCTTAGAAAAAGGGGGCTTAGAAAAAAGGCTATGTGTGAATTGTTCACGACTGTTTTATCCCCTGGGGGCTGGCGCATGTTTCATGGGCGTCACCCATCTTCTCCTGTGTTACCACTTGGAGAAGAGAGTAATTTTCCACTGAACTTTTAGAATAATTTAAATCTAGAGTTTACTTATAAACTCGCACATCCTTCTTCCACCATGACCACAAAACATTAAATGGAATAACATAAAACTACTTGCACTAATAATAGCAGAGAGGAGTAATAGGAGTGTTGATTTCATATTACATCCTTCAAACCTGGAATTAATTATGATACAAGTGGTTAATTGATCAAACAACAATATAAACATTTCCCAAAGCTAATAATCTATACATATGGATTACACAGCAGTTCTTCGACTGTAACAATAATAATATGCACATTCTGGATGTCATGTAGTGTGTTACCTTGTGTGAAGGGTGCTGACAGTATGGTCACATGAAGGACCTTGTCTTAAAATCTATATGTTACATTTCAAACATTCTATGGGATAGAAGTTTGGGATTAAACTATTACATAGGAACATCTCATGAGTTAGAGAATAGTTAGATATTTAATTTTACATTGATCCTTTGATCTGTGTCTGTGAGGAGTGTCCTGCTGGTCACTACCCAGGATTGGAATGTGGGTTGTAGTTTATGACTCTTATCTAGAGAGGGACAGAGGAAGAGAGGTTGGTGTTTGTGTGTGTGCGTGTGTGTGTGTGTGTTCATGCATGGCACAGACAGGCCAGGATTCACACCTTAGTGTTAATCAGTCCTTTTTGTTGTTACTTGTCCTATACAAGAAACAATCAAATATCACTTCTCCAGTTATCTGGTGTCCATTGGTTGATCCTCTGGAGCTGACCCTTTGATCTTTGGTCTGGTTCTGTGTCGTTCAGCAATGCTAACAGCATGGTCTGTTTGTGGAAGAGCTTTGTCTCTGTTTCCTATCAATCTGATAGTTTGATGGTGGAAAGAGTCGCAAAGTGTCAATTGTGAGTCCGTAACTCTGCATGTCCTTATAATGAACTTCCTTAATGGCTTGTGACTGATGCCAGGCCATGTATGTACGCTACATGTATGTTTTGTGTAACCGCTGTGAACCCTATTTTCACATGATGGAGGCTTTGTGACCGCATCAGATGCACACAGGTTTTTCTTCCACATTTTGTTGTCTTCCCATTAATTGTGAGCCAGTTCCAATAGCACTCAAGTACAATTTTGATGTCAAGGATTATTTCAAGTGTGATGTGCACTTGTTCTGAATTCCTGTTCAGACCAGAGGTCTAGATGGACTTGACCCTCC
The DNA here is from genome assembly GCF_021018895.1 of Seriola aureovittata. Lineage (NCBI taxonomy): Eukaryota > Metazoa > Chordata > Actinopteri > Carangiformes > Carangidae > Seriola > Seriola aureovittata. Next base: position 11,567,044 of record NC_079372.1, on the reverse strand, counting down.
TGAAAACCTCAAAGTGATTTGTCCTAAATTGGTGTGAACTGGGTCTCAGGTTCTGTTTTATGTTACCAGTTACCCCTACGCTGTGGGCCTTGTCACTGCTGTTAGCCTGGAAAAAACACTGCAAACAGTTTACCTTGAGCCACCTAGACACCCTGTAGTCTTTAGTCCCTGTAGGCTTTATCATGTTAGAGATTGTGCCTGTTTCGTTAAAGGCACTGCATCTTGGCTGCAAGGTGGGCATGCTGGTCATTAGATTTTACCCCGAATGGTTGCTTATGGGGATTTTTTTATTCAAGGGAAAAATTCATCACATCAAAATACACTGCTCTTGCTCAGCATCACAAGTTATTGATCATTAAAACTCTAAGCTGGCACAGACCGGCTTTCACATATCACATACAGACATGGAGGAAGGCAGGCAACAAGCAGCATGGCAGAGAGGGCGAAATGCAGCCCGTCAGTCCTTATATAGTCCAGGTGAAGTGAAGGGGCTGGACTGATCAGCGGCTGGTCCTCAGATGCCACCAATAATCATGAGGAGGGAAGATCCAGAGTTGAGGCCTACAGAGCCTGAAGAGCAGCACAGATCAAACTCCTAACCCACAACACACAATTATATTCACCTATGGGGGGCGGGGTGTAACACTACCGTTTCATTAAACGTTAAACTTCATTAAAAGTATAAAATTATTTTTTTTAAAAATACCTTCTTTTAAAATATTTTCTAATCTTGTGTTGTTTTTGTTGACTTTATGCCTTTTCTTTTCTTTTTATTTTTGTTCACCTTTTCTTTTTTTGGCTTCACTGCCTGGATTTTTTTGTAATGCAAATTCTTATTGAAGTTTCCCATCATAAGGCAGCAGAAAGCACAGAGAGAGCAAAGGGAGGCAGAATGCGACAGTTAGCCAGTGGTAGGGTTTATCTCAGCAATCAACATCTGTTGAGTGAGAGTGTTGTGTTAACATCAGCACAAGTCTGTATTTATATCATGATGTGATAAGGAGAAACTGTGACTGTATTATCCAGCTTCTGCTGTTGTGACCAGATGATGGAGATAAAATAGACAGGGTCTGAAAGCCAAAGCAAAGCTGCACGAACCCTGTGACTTTTGTAATGTACTTTGCTAAAACAGAAAAAAGAAACACACCTTTGGACAGGCAGGCTAGATGTTCGCCTAATTCCAGTCTTAATCCTAAATTAAAGCCCCTTTTCCACTGGTCAAAAAACCCACTAAGACCAGCTAACATCAGGCTTTTGTCAAATGCAGTAGATGTGGGTATTTATCGGCTCTGGGCCCCGATCCGCATTGATGTAAATACGACACCCGGGTGGACCCGCCACTTTTTGCACCTTTTCCTGCTGAGCACACAGACACTGTAGACACACCCGTCATCTGTCCAGCACGGTGCTGTTAAACCTGCACCCCAAGATGAAAGAGTGAACTTAGGCGTGAAATAAGTTTTAAAAACACACAATCACGGATCGAAGCGTCACACATGGAGCCTCCGACACTTTTACAGGAGCACCAACCCGCAGCTGAGACGAGACATATCCATTTTAGCAGTTTGCACGGTGGCTAGCAGCTCACTCTCTCTCCATTGTGTCTGTGTGTGTTCGCTCTGTAACTGCATGTGATGATATCGCTCTCTGCAGTTGTGTGTGTCCTCAGTCCGAATACAAAGGCAAACTCCACTGGCAGCGGAAAAAGGAGTCAATGAGCTTTTATTAGCGAGTGTACTCATGTTTACAAAACCTGCTTATACCTGCTAATTTGGAAAAAGGGTGTGAGTTAACCGGACTACTGGCTGTAGTTTCATATTCACCATACACACACAGGAGTAGTATCAATCTTCTCACTTGACTCCTGGCAAAGAAGCAAATATGTGTATTTCCCAAAATGTCAAACTATTCCCTTAACACTTTTGTTAAATATACTACAACCTAAAATACATTTTTGGTTCTCACAGTAGATGGAAGGTTCGCCTTTAAGCACTATAGTTAGATAGAGATCACGGTGTGCAGCTTTTCTGATTACATACGTGCTGCAAACATTAAAAAATGCTTAGTCTAACAAAACATTTATACTACAGCACCACAGTCCTTGTTAGTTATTCGAAGCCTGAGTTGAGCAGCACTCACATTTTACCAAGCAGAACTGCTGATGAAAGCAAAGAGAAAGAAAATGTGGCCAGTTTCTGTAAGTACTCAGGAGAGGGACTCACACAAAGCGCATGCAAAACCCAAACACTGACTGCAGTGCTGACTAATGAGAACCAAATGAATTCATTGAGATAAATTGTTCATTAGTGTTTGCCATCGTAGTTTGTTGGGGATTTGAAAAGTTCAGTGCAATTTGTGTTTACAGAATTAATGGTTTCATCAGTCTAATTCTACCAGGAGGCGTCATTATTCCTCTGCTGCAAGGTAACTCTGACAGAGACAGTCTATCACTAGTCCACTGCCATATCATCCTCGTCTTTTCCGGCACGGTGAGATTTAGGGAGACAAAAACAAGAGGCTTGAGTGTTTGCAGGGATTTATTTGAAGAATATACAGTGTCTCAGACTTTTGAACCCCACTGTATGTTCAATTTGAAAATTAAAATACTTTTACTTTAAGCATTTGCACTGTTGTTGTCTGTGTAAGAGGCTGAGCTAATGCACGTCAAGTCCCACGTCTCTCAGAGGAAGCAGAGGCAGGTCACACTGTCTTTATAAACAGTGGGATAGATGACAAAGGGAACTGAAACAGTGCAATTGTCTGTAACATCACAAGAGACCCCCCTATGGCACCTACTCAACTTCCAAGTGTGTGTCAAGCAGAGAAACTGACAGCTTGACAACATGGCTTTCATCTCATACCCCAAATCGCTCCACAATCAACCACCGGAAAAAAAAAAAAAAAAGAACAATTGAGAGGCAGTATTGAAAATGTGAAACATCTTCTTAGATAACGCTGTCTCTGTAGGTGCCCTGCTAGTTAAACATAGCCCAGCAGCCTCTCACATCCCCATTTAGACACGAGTTTGTCACTTGGGAGGAGGTCGTACCGGTGACAGTGATGAGGAGGCCCAGACGCCAGACACACTGTCAGCGCTCGTTAGGGTCAGCTCATTAAAGAATGAAATAAATAAACTGGTGATGGTAAGTGTGAGAGAGGAGACAGTGCAGGGAGACGTCTCTGTCTCCTCACGCTCTGAGGAAGAATCCAGCGAGGGAGATGGATTGTAGCGATTGAGCTGTGAACCTGTGCGACACAGCTGCGTTTTCTGCAGCTAATGATTCTTTACAGAAAACGGATCAGAGCTGAAGCACTTGTCATGTGTCACAGAGCCATGCAGCTGCTCCCCCCACATACAGCAGCCCGCTCCAAGGCTGCCGCTGATCAGAAGATGCTGTGGTAAAGAGGAGCGGTGAAGAGATTTGGTGGAGGGGGTGGGGGGTGGTGGTGGTGTTGGAGGGGTGGAGGGCATGGCTCCAGCTAAAGACACTGATGCTGATTGATCATACTCAGAAACATGGGCGATTGGAGATGAGAGGACAAACACATACACACAGAGACGCTGCGAAGACAGACAGATCCTTAAAAGTTTGACGTGGAGCCATCAGCTGTCAGTCACTCAAAGCTCATAGATTACTGATTTTTTTTTTTCTGACAGGTTGCACACATACGAGGAGCACGCACCGCACCACCAGAACTTTATTTTCCTCCCATCACTTGAGGAGAAAAAAGTTTTCTCGTGGTGCTCTTTTGTAGAGAGGACACAAAAAGTCCCGATGGCTGCCAAAAGAAATCACAAAACAATCAAATGAGTGTTTGCTAGTTTCACTTCAGTGGCCTTGGAAACATCTGTTGGATTTGCCTCTGTGGTCACTGGCAATATATCAAATAGGAACCGAGTAAGAAAATAAAAGCTGTGATTTGGGAGCAAAATAAGGCATTCATGTGGTGCAGACCAATGTACATAATAACACATAAACAGAGCTTTTAACAGGTTGAATATAGAGGACTTCGCACTTAGTGGTTTGACTGACAGCTCTCTAATGGCTATAATGATTGGTTTATTGGGGCTAAAGAATTACAGTGTGTTTATTTTCACTGAAAAAACAAACATTTTATGGGTTGGGTTTATTCTGAATACAATGAACAGATTCTGGAGCAACTTTTCAGTGATTTATTTCTGACTTGATGGGAGCACTACCCCTTGAAAAAAAAAAATCAATATTTCAGCTCAGCAAATGTCCTAAACACAATTATTAATATCTGGCTGCACTGGGCATTGTGAAGACACAACGTTCCATTTGTCATTTTGTTTCTAACACCATTAGCCCACCATTTTCCAGTTGAAGAGTTTAACTGAGTGGAGGTAAAGCATATTCAATTCCATCCATTTGTTCGTTCCCAGCTCACCATCCATCCTTCCACAGTCTAAAAGTCATGACAGAGAGACTGAGCACTCAATATGAAAATTCAGTCTGGCACCTGTGCTGCCATATTGAACTCTGTACACAAACATAAAACTGGAAGAAGAAAAAGTGTTGTTGTTTCCAAATCCAAGCGGTCGCTAGTCCAGTAAAGCAATTACAGTAAAAGCAGGAGGTTGGACTGCTCGTGGTTTTCTGATGGACATTTTGGACATTATGAATGCCAAATCCTGCATATGTCAGAAGCACTGAAACTATGGATATCTGGGCAACAGTCAAACTGACATCTGTCTCAATATTTGCCCTGACCACAGGGTGCATGTTTGTAAAACTCCACTCTTTTGGCTACCGTAGACAGTAGCTGTTTGTATCGACTCTAAACCTCTCGCATGTTAAATCCAATAAAATCTTAATGAGGCAATTTTTTTTTTTTAGTACCATTCAAAGCATGAATGACAAAGTAGAGCTGCAGGTAGTAGTAGACCAGTTTATTTGTAACAAAGAGTTCTACACAATCTGAAAATGATGTATTATGTTTTCTGTAGCAGATTTTTTTTAAAGTATATTTTTTGGGGCTTTTTATGCCTTTATTTGATAGCACAGTAGAGAGAGACAGGAAATGGGGATGCAGAGAAGGGGGGAATGACATGCAGTAAAGGGCCGTCCGATGCAGGATTCGAACCGGGACCGACTGCAGCGAGGACTGTAGCCTGTACATATGGGGCACCTGCTCAACCCACTGCGCCACTCGGCGCCACTTGATGCCCCTGGAGGAGCTTTTTAAGGCTAAGAAAAGAACTCTGATGATTTCATGGATATCGCTGCTTGGGTTTTTAGACTACACATTTTCAATAGAAAGCCTGCAATATAAAATGGGTGCTTGGATTCAAATATGTGGGCATACACCAGCTTAGTAAGGGTGACATGAAAGACCCTTTGGAGTTGCATTATGGGAATAGTAGGAAGTGTTTTGGAGCCTTCCTCATACTAGGGACTAAGGGTCTGGAAAACTGGGTTTCCACTGTGTCAGTTTAGTGTTAGTAAATCTCTCGTCCAACTTTATAGAGGTACCCCTTTAATGGATGGATAGATAGATGGATGGATAGATAGATAGATGGATGGATAGATAGATTAGACAATACAAGCTCAGAGACAGTCTCTCAGCAGTGCTCCCACTCTATCCTGCCTTTATTAATTCCTCCCAGCAGCCTCTATCTGTCCCTATCCTATTTCCCCTCAAGAGGGATGTCTGTCGATACTCCTTCCACCAAAGCCCCATGACGAGAGGAAGGGAGTGGGAACATGATCAATTTCAGATATGGCCTGAAGCACAGGGTTTACTAACAAAAGAGATTTCATGCGCTGTTAAAGCTATTGAGTGGCCAGTGGATTAGCTCACACTCCACATTAACCCTGAAACTCGACGACAAAGGCCCACTTAACAAATGCCCTGCAACCTACGCGGTGTGGGCCCACTTAGGCTCCGATAGCATCAGTGGTAATTGAGACACTTCAGAGGCAAACAGTGGCATTTAGGAGACCCAGATGTTTAATGCAGGGTAATCCAAACACATGCTAACGGTGGCAGTACAGGTGCAGGTGTCTCGCAGAAGCATATGGCTAAGGCTACCGTCAGGACATTAATTGGCTGAGGGATTGCTGAAGGTTTCTAATTCCTACTGAAAATAATTCACGGTTAGCTCTTAGACTGTGAAGTCCAATATTTAAAAGATCGTAATCTCTCTCTTAACCTTTTTTAGATCTCCCTAGTGACCATTTTTTACCACACATACTATACAATCCTTTGAATCTATGGCTGAAAAAAAAGAAGCATTGACCAGGGGTTATAGATCCACTTAATTGGATTTTTCTGACTGAAGTAGGAACTAATTATCTGAACACTGGCCAGACTGTAATACATCCGTCACAAGATGCTATTCCCCTTCTAGATAGAAGAGAAAAAGCAGAAAGACTATTTGCATTATTAATTTGACTGCTGTGTGACAAGTCATTTCTTTCCAGATAATGAAATGCATGTAATGTGGGAAGCAACGCTATCTGTGAAATGTGATAAATAGTCAGCAGCTTGTTTTGAAGGCGAGAAACTTAAAGATAGTTTCCAAACATTCCTCTTATTCGCAAGAACAGCACTTACAATAACAGACAATATTTCTTACAGTGTTTTCAAGGCACATCATCATCCATCACCGGTATGTTACAATGAGGAGTGACTGTGTAATTTGTTTGCTTTGTTAGCTGACAGCAGTTGTTTGCTGAATCTCATGTTCCTCTGTAAAAACACAGCAGAGGAAAAAGAGAGAGAGAGGAAAGAGGAAAAATAGTTCCAGAAACTCACATTGTTTTCATCTCTATTCCTCTCTCTTGTTTTCTCTTCCTTTTACTGTTCAGTGTACACCCACAACATGCAGTGGGATTCCAGCAATGAATAAATGCAGTGTTATTTTCACTTTGGCTTGTTATGTAGAATGTTTTCTCTGAAACTACTGCTTCTCAAAATTTGTCATTCACACTGTCATGACTGAAAGGCTTAATTCAAAGATACAATATATTACATTTACACATATGGCTTTTATCCAAAGCAACTTTCAAGTGAGGGATAACACTAGCTTCAATACAGTAGGAGACTTTGGAATAATCACTAAATACTAAATCTGTTCAGTAAGAAAAAGTGCAAGGAGATCAGGTAAAGAAATGCACAGCAAGTGCATGTTAGGAGTGGTAAGGAGTTAGGAGAGGAGGTGCTTGCAGACGAGATGAGTTTGGAAGAGATTCTTGAAGATAGGGATGGTAATGCCGGACGATGTTCCTTGGATTCCTCCTTGGCGGCCAAGAAGGAGCTTTAGCCTGTATGACTGAGTTCAAGTAGATGGGTTCAGACTCAGAAATCACTCTGTAGGCAGGCATTAGTGTCATGCTCTTTTAGGTTGTTCGAAAAGCTTAATTACACTGCATTCTGGACCATCAGTAAGGGTTTCATTGTGCATGAGGGGAGACCTGCGAGAAGGGCATTTCAGTAGTCAAGATGAGGGATAATCATGGTCTGTACCAGAAGTTGACCAATACCTCATTTTTGGTCTACCCAAGAAGGTGGTGTATATTGCAAAGAGAAGGGCCCCCAGTGAGGCAGGATACAAATCAAGGATGCGCTTTTCCCGAGATGTCCATATCAGAGAGCATGGATGGCAGGATGCAGTGGTTCATTGTGTCTGAGGCTATTTAAAGGTCCACCAAGATAAGAACTGAAGAATGAGCTGAACCTCTCGCTGCCCTTAGGGCTTCTGTCACTGACAACAGACCTGTTTCCATGGAGTGGCCGCTCTTACAGTCACATCCCGTGACGAATTCTGAGACCTGTTTGAAAACCACCCTTTCAATAGCACTAGATAAAAATGGAAGTAATGAGACTAATCGATAGTTCGCAATTTTTGCAGGGTCGAGTGAGTGCTCTTTTTGAGCAGAGGTGTTACCCAAGCCTGTTTGATTGCAGTGGGAAGCGTTTATCACATGTGTTTTCGTATGTGTGAACAGTGATGTGCCAGTTCACACTTAAAAAGAACAAGTTCCAAGTTCAGTTCATACAGATGAAAATGAACTAGTTCACGTTCGTAGTTCATTTTTTTAAATTTTGAACTAAGTTCACAGTTCCAAAAAAGAAATAGTTCACGTTCATTTGTTCTGTTCTTTTTAAATAAATAAAGGCCGATATTCTTTTTCAATAGAACCTCCTTCTACCCATTCATCACCAGCCCGAATCATTGCCACTTCCAACTAAATTAATTATTTTATCACACTGAGGAATCACTGACATGAGTTACATTTAAAATCTGTATATAACTATAATCCGTCTGAGTCAGAACTTTTTATACCTCGCTCTCAGTGAGAGGGGTGAATGACGGAAGTGTTGCACCATTGACCAGGGGAGAAAGAGTATAACATGTAGTAGGACCACTGCATGTTAAGCTTTTTGGCTAGAGGGCTTAGCGAGGGAAGTGGTGTATGATTGAGCAGAGTGCTAGGTAGCACAGAGAAATATTTGTGAATGAGATTAGGAAGTAGCAGTGATGTTACAACTACTGTCTCCACACCCTGTGAGCTTGTGAGATATTTTAAATCCGTTTGTGCAAGCTTTTGTGTTCAAATTCTTAACTCAGAAGAAGTTGTAACATGAGTGCTACTGCATTTATTCAGGTTTTTCCTTTAATTTGTCCCCCATCTGCATATATTAACAAATCTCCTGTTAATATATGTGCAATCAACATGATTAACTGATCTACATATTCAATTCTTAACACTTGTGCTTTAAAAGCTTCACTGAGCTGATGCTGATTCATGAGGTTATAGTTCTGCTGAGAACATTTTACCTGACATGAAATTCAAACTCAGCTGATCTACAAAACGTCAGCTCCTACTACTGTAGCCTATAATAGGACAGTGACACATTTTTGACTTAATTTGAGGGTGTTTGAATATCAGATGATCAGTGTAGGAATTTTACACATTTCTGTGCATAGTCCCCCACTTTTAAAGGACTGATACCACTTGAATAAGTTCCTGTAATAAACTAGTTTTCTTGTAAACAAGCACAGTTGTATTAACATTCAGTATCTTTCACCAAATGGCATTATGTGTATCCTTGAGGCCTGGGAAATATGCTGAATTTATTTCTTTCCTCATAAATCATTTGCAAAGCCAGTATTAAAAAAATATTTTGAATACTTATTTTTTTGCCCTTTTGCACATTGCTAAATGTTTTGGCACATAACTGCCCTAAACAGATCAGTGGAAATGCATTATCAGATGGGTTTTTGCTTAACAAAACCCAACATATTTTTCATTGAGGTGATAAAGACCTCTAGTGACCATGGTAACACAGGACACATGACACATCTTCCTATTTACAACCAATAGTCAGTGTTGTTTTTATTGACGCATGACCAATTTTGTTCTCAACCCTTAAACAAGAGTTTATCATTGTAACCATGACAACTGAGGTCATATAACCTGAACGAAGTAGTAATTTTTAAACCAAACCACAATGTTTCCCTCAATCTGACCAAGTCATGTTTGCACCTAAATTTATCCAAACCTGAACCATAGCATTTTCACATCATAAAGTCGATTTATTATTCTCTGTAATAGCTTTGAAAGGCACAGACAAAATATGTTTTCCCACTGAAAAGGGCATCAGATCAGGAAATGCTTCTATGTGCTGCTCTGCAAAGCATGGAAAAACATTTTGTTAGTGAATTTGGAGGACTTGTTGACATGCGAACACCTTCAAACCCTTAAGTCTGACAGCACTTTAACCACATAGCCATTGTTTCATCCCATTCCAGGGTGCAGAGTAGTGTGTAGTACAGAGCCAAAACAATGAAGAATGTGAGATGGTCCCAGTACTTTAATACTTTGTACTTACTTAGACCTTTTCAATGCAGGATTTAGATGGTTTATACCATTGTCTCATATTCAAAAGTCTTACCTAAAGTTGCTCAACTCAAATGGCCTGCAACATCTAATTATTCTTTCACTGTCACTTGCATGCTTAAAGAATCCATTGTCTTAAGAGCTGCAATAATTAACTTGGGAAATGAGTGCATCTCACATGAAACATGTTTTTTTCCCCCAAGATCCGCATCCTAAGCCAGAGATTACAGACACTTTTGATCTGTTCTTAAACACAGATTTGTGTGAGTGTGTGTTTCCCTCTATCGACAATGGCATGAAAAAAATGAAGCGATTAGCGGAACCAGAAATCTCATTATGCTCCCGATGCAGAGGCTGCTGTGTTGTGTGACACAGTGCACAAGCACACACAAATGTACACTATATTCACAGGAAGGCTGCATGTTCACACCCATTCATGCAAAAAACAAACACATAGCTTAATTTAAATGAAAACGAAATCATTTTTCTTTGTTCACGACGGAGAGAAAGATATTGAACAGGTGCAGTCTGGGAAGACAGCAGGTTCTGCTTGTGTGAGTGATTATCAGTGGCTGACTGGAATGATATCACAGGGTCTTCTGTCTTTATTTACCCATATTGATCTGCTTGTTACAATAGTCCAGATGAATGTTTGAGGGGAAAATTGAAAGCAATTGAGTTTGACGCAACATGGTTGTCTGATTCTTGTCGCGGGTTAAACAGATGCTCGGCTCCTTCTACCCATAAACCACCTGTGCAGTGACTGTAAAACATCCCTCCTAACCAACCTACTAAATAATGAGGACATGAATGGGGATTCTATTACCTGCTAATCTACATTCAAGGACTTCTGGCAAGCTGTGTGCTGTGTTTAAGTTTCTCTCATCTTGTTGCTGCGAGGTTGTTCTTTTCTGAAGCACCGAAGTAGACAATAACAGATTCTCTCAGGTTTTCATGTTGTTGTAAATACATGTCTAAAATGGGCCTCTTATCCTTTTTAAAAGTAATAAAATCTGTGATGTATGTAAAAATAAAAAAAAATAAAAATAACAGCAGGGAAAGAATGTGTAGACGCACATGCTATAATAAAGAACACATGTAGATACGCTTTAGTTTCTATTTTTACAGATGGTGCATTTAATTTATGTTAAAAATATAACGTTTTCCATCAGCACTTTGCACAGATGGATTACTGTGACTGGAGATAATTACAGCAAATAAACCCCTGCACTGTTACACAGCATCTCCTCTGTGGCTTTAAACCGTCAGCACAAGAACATATTGTCAGTAAATTAAATCTTGTGTGATCTCTGTGTGTTTTTGACAATATTTAAAGTCGCATCACATTTGACAACACTGGTGAGTAAAACATCTGACACACAGATATATGTCGCAGTGGTGGTAATCAAAAGTACTCAGATGTTTTACTTAAGTAAAAATACCAATACCACAATATAAAAATACTCCATTGCAAGTAAAAGTCCTACTTTTAAAATCCCACTTACGTAAAAGTACAGACATTGTCAGCTAAATTAACTGAGAGAATCAAAAGTAAAAAATCTGTTCCTGTGAATATTATATTATAATAAACTACATTATTCATAGCAACACATCAGTGTGTAACTGTTGTAGCTCTTTGTGGTGAAACTACTTTTAACTACTTTTTATACAGTGAGCAGGTTTAAGTCAGTGGAGACTCTTAAAAGTCTTAAGATAAATCTGAGGGGTCAGGAGATGATTAGTGGGAAAGATGAAAAAAAGAAACCACTCAAATGTGTTTTCATTTTCAGACTTTTCCCTTATCTCTGCTTATTTTTGTGAAACGCTGGAAGAGTTTTTCTGTTTTGGTCTCAAACATATATTTAAACAAAAATATTTGCGAAGAGGGGAAATGCTAACAACTAATGGACATCTGAAACTTGACACAGAGCCAAAACTCTTTAGCAATGTGTTGCTAAAAAAGTAAAAAAAAAAGTGCAATATTTTCCTCTGAAAAGGAGTGAATTAGAAGTATCATAAAAGTATAATACCTGAGTAAATGTACTTAGTTCCCACTTCACTGGTCTTCATGCTGTGTTTCCCATGTCACATCTCTTGTATTCAACATCTAAAATGTCTTCTTGGCATTAAATATGTATCTGTCTCTGTAAGTCCTCTTTATACAATATCAAGTATTTACTCTCTCTCTCTATCTCTCACACACGTTGAGTCTCCCTCTCTCTGTCATTCCCGCTCTCCCTCCTCCCTCGTGTGTTTGTACAGTGCTGCTCAATGTGCCGTGACAGAGTAAATGCTGACACCAACACCTGTTCCCTGAAGGTCACCCAAACCTCTCTCGCACACTTCAACGGATACACACAGAAACACACACAAAACCTTCTACCTTGTCCGGCAGGGTTTTGGTTTTTATGTATTCCACCTATAAGACATGCGCAGCTGCTGAAACTTCACAGAGCTCAATCTCTCCTACACACCATCCACTTATCGTGTAATGTTTTGAATGCCTTGATTGTTGGCTGTCATGCATTATTCATATATCCAACCTTGAGTCCTCATGAAACGTTGTCCTTTGCTTGAGTGTTTGTTTGCGTGCATCTTTAACACATCGCTCTGCTGGGAAGGGAAACAGCACCCCAGGTCTCTTAACATTAGCGACCCCACTGCCCACACGGATGTCACACCACTGTAATTAGCCAACAAGTCCTCCAACCTGAACAGAGCAGCCTTAGGCAGTGCTCACTGTTACAGTCTGTTAAAGCCAGAACAATATGTCTGTTTGCTTTTTGTTGTTGTTGCTGTTGTTGTAACTCATTATTTCTTGTCCACAAATAAAAAATGACCTTCATGACAATTTGTCATCATCAGAATTACAGCTTTCTGTCCCACACGCCCACTGGGTAATGAGAACTGGAGGATGGACTGTCAGAACCATGCAAACGAGAACAGTGGAGGAGCATCAAAACTGTAGAGAAGCAGGATAAATTATATGGAAATATCTGTATAAAGTTTGGGGATTTGAGCAGCACTTGTAGATTGTGAAAAGTCCACTCATGACAGGAGTTATTTTCCATCTTTCCAAAGGCACATTATCTATAACGCAGGCACATAAACAGAGAGTTGGCAGAGAAGTGGGAAACTTTTCCATTTGAAGTACTGACGTGAAAGTGAACCCGTAGTGGTGGTGAGGGACGGGAGGAAATTATTTTTGTTGAGCAGAGAGTTTGGATTGGGTTGGGGGGAGGGGAGGTGAACTTGCTGATTCTCATGAATTTAAAGAGGCTACTTTACAGGGTTAATATACATAAATGCCTCCTTAGCAACCACAGTTTCATAGGACTCTCATGTAGATTTTCCAGCTGTTTTGAATTCATAGTGGTCAGACATCCAGCCTGTTTTCATTATCATCTTAACCACCTCCCATTATGGAATCACAGAAGCAAGGATGAAGATAATGGCGTAAACCTTCACAGAGGTGACTTTCTACAGAATCTGTTGTTCAGTGGTTGATGGTTAAGTTATAGAAGTATTCCACAGGAGGTTATGTGGAAGTGGATGGTTTATTTGTACAGTTCCTTTTTACTTGTGCTTTTTTTTTTTTTTTTTTTTATCTTTTTTTCCCCCTATATTGAATCTGCTTGGCTTATTCATTTTGCTCCGCTAGTACACACATTGACTTTATTTTGTTCTTCAATTTAATTCAATTCAAGAAACTTTATTTGTCCCCAGGGGGAAATTTTAAAGGCACATAGAGTAGACATAAAAAACACACAAAAAAACACAAGCAATGCAAGACAGACTGTACACATTAAGAAAAACAATGAAAAAACATCAGTGTTTTCATCAGTGTATATTTGGCATTTGAGATATATGAGCATGGTCAATTTGGAAGTTAATGTGGTACATTATCATCATCATCTTCATCATTTAACATTATTTCTTTACCCCTCCTCCCCCTTCCAAAAGATTTTATTTATACTGTGAAATATTCTGTCTCCCTGCAAGTACACAAAAGCCTTTTTTTTCTCAGGCAGCTCTTCACTCTGACTGATGGCATCCTGCATAAATACAAAAACAGCTTTTTCACCACCACAAAGCCATAAACTGTGTTCATTTAAAGTCTGAATTTGTTCTTAGAAGCCCCACTTAGTGCCAGCAATACCGGCCTTTTTTTCATATTTTAAAAGCAAAAATTAGCTTGTAACACAGAACCAAAATCTGTCAAAAGAGCAAATTCAGGTGCAAAAAAAAATTGCCGTACTGTATATCTGTTGTTCAGTTTTTAGAAGGTCAAATTTAAAAAAGAGATGAAGAGGTATCTTTCAAAGCCTGATTGACAGCATTTGAAAAAAAAGTCCCTATATTAACCAATAGAATGAGACTATCAACTTTACTTTTTATAGGGTGAAGGTAAAATTAAGTCTTTATTCGCCAAAAGAAAGCACTTTAACAGAGCACATATTGTGTAGTTTAGTAATACTGAATTATGAATAATGCAGCCTCCAGTCTCCTCTAACTATAAATAGCAATAGGAATGAATGGAAGTCTGAAGGATTCAGAAGGGGTTATGATACAGTATAAATAATAAACTATTCAAATAGAAGCTAAAACAGTGAGTCTAACTTCAATGACAGCGGCCTCACAAATCTTAACCAGAGAGTCTTTTGTTAGAGCTTCGACGCTGTGCAGTAACATGGCTTCTTTTCTCACTTTCTCTCCACTGAGACTTTTTTTTTTTTCCCAGACTCCCGTTCACACTGACCTCCAGTCAGGGCCTGGCTTTTAGCAGTGTCACAGGTCCTTGCGAGGGGAACAGCTTTGTGAGTCTGAGGCCTGTGAGAGCATCTGGGGGTGTGAGGTTAAAGGAGGTCTGCCTGCATTCCAAGGATTGTCCCCTTGAGGTGGCGGCCGGGGGCCGGTGTGCGTCCCTGTGCTATAAGTGCTCTGTTCTGTGTCACTGTGAGAAGAGGAGGTGAGAGCCTGGCTGAAGTTTGAAAGTATTATTCTTCTGACATGATGTCACATAGACTAGAGAGAGATCAAAGTGGACACAGACATTTTCTGATGCCTGGAAACTGATTAGGATAGTTCCAATTCAAAAAGACTGATTCAGCCCCAGCTCGTCTCAACACTCATTACTGTGGTCCAGGAAAATACAAAGACTGAATCACACTATGCAGAGAAAGGATGCTGCCGCAGATCTGATTGGCTGGGAATTCTGCAGTGCAGTGGTGCCTGCAGCCATTAACACAACTGATATTTTTCATTTTCAGTCATCAATATTGAACTGAATTTTATGGTCTTTGCATTTTTATTAAATGCCTTCATGTAATACATTGGTTGTGTCTGCTGCTCCCTCAGCTGACAGTGTGCTCTGCCAGTGTGCACTCGGGTATTCAATGAAAAATGAATAAAAGGCAAATGATTGGTGTTGTTGCTTGAATTTGTTGTTGTGAGGGAGTAAACTTGAAATAGAAGGTAACATGAATTCATTGCTCATTGTTATTTTCTTTTAGATTGTGTCATTTTGACAAGATTTTGCTTTTATTTTTATGTTGTGTGAATTGGAAGAAGTTTTTGCAATCACTGGGCCTCATTAAATATACATAACCATTCTTAAGAACAAATTTCTTCTTAAAACCCACTTACGCACTTTTTAAAGAAGAGTCTTACATTCACCAATGTTTTCTTATTTGGGATTCGTTCTTATGTAAGAACAGAATCTACGCACACTGAAGAGTACTGTTACGCACATTTGAGTGCTGACAAACACTCAACACTTTTGTTATTTTACAAAGCATTATGGTCTTTTAAAATAAGTGAACGCTAGATTAACACGATTCTGGTGCTCCGTCTTTAGATTTTCGTTTTGGCATTTTCTCAACTTTGGTATCTCTTTGTGACTTCTGTCTGTGTCTGCACTGTTTAAGGGCATTTTCGGGTGTTTACCGATGCTTATTAGGGCCAACTGGCATGATTGTCATTCATCAATAGAAAAGAACACACAAAAGAACACACGTGTGCACACGTTCATGAATCTGAGTTGGAGTTTTCTTAAGAACTTTTTTAAGAACAACTTAAGAAAGAATTTAAGAAAATACTCCCACTAACACATGTTTAGCACTCATCTGTCCAAAAGATTTTACATTTATATAATTTGAACATGTTAATACTAAACTGCCTTCAAGTTAGGTGAGAATCACTTTCATCTATAGTCCCAGTTGAGGTTGCTAGGTTAAAGTGTATGTGTTGAACAGCATAGCTGGGATTTTGAATGACAAGAGAAGAACAAAGTAAATCAGACACAGTGAAACAGAGAAGTCACAAATTAGGTTGCGTATTGTTGTTGGAGAACATAATATGTGCTAAGTGATTCAACTTGTTTTGAAATAACAGCATTCACAATTATAACAAAAAAAAAAAAAATTAAAAGAGAAATTGTAGTCAAGAGCTTTGTCTTTTGCTCTCCCTCACCTATTCTCCACCAACTCAAGGCAACAAGAAGGGTGCTGCATGTTTTAATCAGTCATTCTTTGTCCGTGTCTCTGTGTAGTGCTCTACAGCAAATGAAAAGTAAGCAAGAGATTTGTAAAGGCAAGACACTGACAGACCCTGCAGTTGTTCCTGGAGATGGAAACCACTGTTTAAATCTTCCTTTGATGTTCATGATAAATGTCTTTCACATTTGCGCATGTTTGTCTGCAGCTTTATTCGTTATAACGTCCCAATGACACAAACTGGACAAAATGAAAACCTTGTGTCAAATGGCAAAAAGTTTAAATGAATAAAAAGAATTCCATATATCTTTATAAAAGTTGAATTCGTCAAAGAAGGAAAGCTTCAGTTGTCACAACATGACAGCACTATTACAAAGCTTTCAATCGTCGGCAGGATGCCAAGGTTATGTGACCTAAAAGAAGTCAAACTGAACTGCATTTCTTTTACTGTCAATAATAATTTCCACAGCCCTGCACAACTGACTGAGGCAGACGCACACAGATGGCTGCTACGCAAAGTATCTGTGACTGCAATTGGTGCAAAATTCAAATTTACAGCAATACAATTTCCCACCTGATCTTGGAACAGTGGCTCAGCAGCTGTAAAACTACTGTAGTCTGAACAAAGAAATGTAGATAATCAGAACCAATATAAAACAAAATAACATATCACTTGGTGAATGCTTTTATCTAAAGTGTCTGACAGTACTATTCATCCATCCATTACTAATACTGCTTATCTTTTGAGGGTCGGAGGGTGGCCTGAGTCAATCCCAGCTGACACTGGGTGAGCGGTGGGGTACACCCTGGACACGTCGCCAGTCTATCACAGGGCTGACTTACAGACACAAACAACAACTCATGCTCACATTCTACGAGCAATCTAGAGTCACCGAACAACCTAACCTGCCGGTCTCTGGATTGTGTCGGTTAGCTAAAAGATATTTTTGTTTATTGTTGCAAGTACAACTGTGCTCAAAGGTTTTAGTTCCTAATAGGAAGAGGCTTCATTTTACCAGAAAGACCAATGAAAGAAATACTAAGTGAGAGATTGTACTGAGTTACTGAAGCTTGTGGAACAGAACTCAGATGTGTGTCATGACTTCGGCTCTCTATAGCAACTTATATTGAAGACACTATCTGTAAAACTGGAAATTACATGACTTTGGCACTACCCAGTCTTTACTTACTATCCTAACATCAATCCATACTTAAGCATTTCACTAAATCACAGTATTTCCTCACTGTGTGGAAGCTGGTCCTGAATGCATTGAGTGTAGGGGTAGTGTTATCGACTCTGTCCGGCTCTTTATAACATCTGGGGAAGTTTACAACCCAAGCCAGACTTGTTGTCTGAAATAATGTCATGTTTCCCCAAACACTTTGGTTAGTCCTCATCCTAAAAGCCTTTGGCATGCAATGTTAAAAGTAGAACATACAAATAGTAAAGCATTAGTAAACTCTGGCTTGCTTGTCTAAGTAGATAAGCTAAGCTGGCAAACAGGGGTATGTTAGAACAAATCAAAATAAAAGTCTGGTGTTACATTTTTTCTTATCATATTGAAAGCACCAGGACTAAATAGCTGTACACTTCAGCACAAGTCTAACGCTGTTTCTTCATATTCATGGAGAAGATGCAGACTAGCTTCAGTCTCTCAGCCTGATGTCATGTACGTAGCTACTACATCTAGTACATATTTAAGACACTTTTACAGGGTTCCTGTTTGCAAATGAGTTAATGCGAGAGCGCATTTTCAACTAACTCATGGAGCTAATGTTAGCTTAATGAGCTAGCTAGCTATAGTTTGTTGATGTGATGAAACATTTTCCTGTGAGAGTTTCAGTACAGTCGGCAGAACTGATGACCGTGGGCTAGGAATGAGAAATTAAAAAAATTACAAAGAATTTACATGCATTTCGTTATCTGCATATTTGCCATGTGAGAATGCAAACTTGAAAGTAGCTATGGTAACTATGAGGGGCGGGGATTAGCAATTGGTCAACTGGGATTGTCTAATTTTTCTACAAAAAAAACCTTATACCATTAGATTAACATGACATATATTTTGATTGGATAGAGTTCAATACCACACAGCGTGACTTTAATGTTTGAATAGCATTTTCTTAGGAGGACACATATCATATAGTGTTGATGAAGAGCTGCACTGGCTATAAGATCCACAAAAGATTGAAACAGCCCCTGTGCATCATGTTTTCTAGAAACAAGAGCTAGTTTTGTTGAATGTGAATTAGAGGTATTCACAGATAATTGTATAACTGAATCTTGTTTACAAAATATCGACTGATGTAGTGATTTAAATTAATCCTGTCGTCGTTTCAATTACACAGCATGCTCAAGTTTTCGTACTTGGCCTGTTCCCATAAATAAGGTTTCTTCATGAGCAAGTCAATACTGAGCAGTTAAAATGTGTGAAATTGAATAGTTTCATCTCATTTGTGCGAGCAGAGTGTTAAGAGATCAAAGTGTAAATTTGAGGAAATGAAATCTGTACTGATGCCATTTTTTCCTTGTACTTAAATTACCTAAAGGTAATGGAATGATAAGAAAATATTCACACTTTGAATTTTATTTTTCTTTTTATGATCAGATTTTAATTTCTTTTGGCCAAATTCATCCCTCTTCTGTGTTGCTGCACAGGCAGATTTTGAAACACCCTGCTCACCTCATTTTCACTTTTCTGCTTATACACTATGTTATCTTTTTTGGACAGCTCTCATACGCAAATACCTGTTCCTGTGTCTCCATTGATTGCTTACACAGTGCTAATCTGTTCTGTTACCTACATTCAAATACCCCTGAAGAGGTCATAAACTGTGGGGATATGGCAATGGCATACACATTTATGTATAGGAATATATACTGCATGTGATATTAAAGTGAGCCTTTGAAAGCAAACTGTGTAAGAACTGTAAGAACACAACAGCACTAATTCAGGCTTTTTCTCGTATTCGCACAGCAATCTACTTCCATCTGGTCTTTCATAAGTGACCTACATCGGTATGACATGCTACAAGGCTCCCTATATCCAATCCTCCAAACACACACACGCACATACACACACACACACACATACACACACACATACACACACACACACACACACACACACACACCACCTCCCTTCTTCCTCTGACCCACCCTGTCGGATCTGAGCCATCC